>NC_050445.1:30117586-30417586 GCF_903995425.1 Onychomys torridus
CAGGGGGCTGCCCAGCTTCCTTTCTGTTCCCCTTGTCAGAACAGTCTGAGAATGGAGTCCTGTGAGAACTCAGAGTGATTTCAAGAAAACAACAAGAGTCTTGTGACCTCTGTTTCTTCAAAACACAGAACTGTTCTTGGAATGTGTTTTCATGCTCCTCTCAGGTGTGGTGGATAGGTGTGAGTTCTCTTCAGCAGCTGTCACTCATGTGCCTCATGTTTTTGCCACGTGTAATTTGTCCTTGTGATCGAACACCTTACTCTTTTGATTCTTCTTCACCCTCAGAGCATAAATTGCCCAGTGACCTGAATAAAGTGGTCTACTGTATGAGGCTTTAGTCTGCCTCATATTTAGGCCCCGCTCTCCCAGGTTCATAGCGCCAACTAGAGCAGCAAAGGCACCCCACTTCAGCTCTCCCTCCGTGGAAGGGGGTGATTTCTCTCTCAGCAGTGGTTCTGGCTCCGGTTTTTTTCCACGTGTTCTATTCTTCTCTGGACTTCCGCTTCCCTGCCTGCTCCACTTCCCCCTGACTGTTTAGTTCCATAGCACGGGTATTTTCTGGAACATCTAGAGGACATATTGACAATCGGGACCCCGAGTGTAGCCTTTAGACACTATTCTGGGGCTCCCCGTGGCCTCTTCTCCTCCCAGGCCCTGGAGAACCCAGTCTTAAGCTCAACACTGCCACCACTGAGAAAACTCACCACTGAGCTGCTCTGTAGACTACAATGAAGGGGGTCAGGCACCAGGACACAGAATGAGTACCTGGAGCATAAGGTACCTTTTGTCGTCCCTGTCCTGTGCCCTGAGCTCAGAGCCTGGGGAAATGACATAGCTTGTTACTTTGGTCCTCAGAATGAGACTCTCCCAAATCATCCTGCTCCCCAGTTCTGTTCTGACTACAACCCTACCTACTTCCTCCTGCTCCGGATTTTAAAATAAGGTCTCTGAGTTTGTTGTCATTGTTAACAAATCATACACACAAGGATAAATATTCTTTAAATTCTTTTTTATAGCCTTTTATGAGGTTGGAGAGATGGCTCAGCAACCAAAATTACAGGCTGCTTTTCCAGATGACCCAAGTTCGATTTCCAGTATCTATGTGGTGGCTCACAACAGTCTGTGACCAGTTCCCGGGATCTTCTTCTGGCCACCAAAAGCACCAAGCATGTATTTGTTACAGAGGCATATATGTAGTCCAGAGTCCTATACGTTAAAATTTTTTTTATAATAAACCCACTCATAATCATACCACCTAGAGATAGCCACTGCTTACATTTTTATTTCTTCCCTTGCAGTCTTTTTCTTTTCCTTTCTTCTTTTTCTGTCTGTGTGTGTCTGTGTGTGTGTGTGTGTGTGTGTGTGTGTGTGAACATGTGTGAGTGTGGGCACATATGTACTGAGGCATACATGCAGAGGTCAGAGGACAACCTTGGGTACCAGTCTTCATCTTCCGATTTATTTGAGACAGGGTCTCTCTTGTTCACTCCTCTATAAACCAGGCTAACTGGCCTGTGAGTCTCCAGTCATTCTCCCATCTCACATCCCCTTCTCCCAGTAGAGTGGCACGCCAGGGTTCCAACACTTGTGTTCCATTGTGTTGGGCTCTCAGAATCAAGTTCATGCATTAGGCTTGTGTGGCAAGCAAGTGCTTTATACACTGAACCGTCTACCCACCCCTCCTACAGCTCTTTTCCATGTTTTTGTGTACACAGTCACTCATAATGTCCTAGTTAGATGGATAATCTGTATATGTTCCATTATTTTCAACAAATATTCAGTATATAGGTACTTCCTGTCTACCCTCTGCACAAATGTTATATTCATGGTTACAGTATACTTATAACAGAGCCATAATTTGTTAAACCATTGCCTTAATTTTTCAGCATTAAAATCACTGTTGATTTTTATGGTGAACAATTTAAATATAAAACTTGCTGTGTGCTTCAGATTGTCTCTTTAGCAGATAGAGCCTTAACTGAAATTACTTACTGAAAGGGTATGAACATTCTAAGGCTCAACAAATATGGCCAAATTGATTTCAAATAAAGTTATACCAGTACACCACAATGAGTGAAATTTCATTAGGGGGAAAAAAGTATGCTCTTAATATATGTATCAGTTTGCACATCAGATCTGTTGGCAAATAGGAACACTTCGCATGCCTGTTAGAAATGTCCACTTCTCCTTGCAACCTGCTCGTATCCCTTAGGCATTTGTTCATCAGACTTTGTATCTACCTGCATGTTGTACTGATTAATTTTCTCATTGCTGTAACAGAATACCTGACAGTACCTTAAGGAACAGAATGCTTATTTTGTTTGCAGGTGGAAGGTACCGTTTGCCATGGCAGGAAGGCATGGTGGGAGCATGAGGCGGCTGGTCACACTGCATCTCCAGTCAGGAAGCAGAGAGAGATGAACACTACCTACTCAGCTGGCTTCTTCCTTTTTAGTCACTCTGAGACCCAGACTCATGGAAGATGTTCCCCCTGCTCAGGATGGGTCTTCCCTTCTCAGTTAAAACTCTCTAGGAACTCCCACACCTACAGTGTGTCTCCTAGGTGATTCCAAATCCAATCAAATTGACAGAAGACTTAACCACCACACATGCCCTCTTAACATAGCCAGGTCTATGTTGTTTGTTATAAATATTTTCCAGTTTCTTTGCTTTTTAATTTTAATAAACATTAAAATTTTAGATTATTTTACTCTATGTGTATGAGTGTTTTGTCTGGGTACATGGATGTGCATCACATGCATATCTGTTGGGTTTCTTGGAACTGGAGTTACAGATGGTTGTGAGCCAACTTGTGGGTTCTGGGAATCAAACCTGGGTCCTCTGCAAGAGCAACAAGTGCTCCTGACGGTTGAGTCATCTCTTCAGCCCCAATTTTTTTTAACTTTTTGTAGGCATGATTTTTCATCTGTAAATGGACTGACATATCAGTCTTGTCCTTTGTAACCACTCTTAAGCTTAGAAAGACTTTCCCCTATCAGAGTCGGACACCTATTGTTTCATTTTGTTTAATAGTTTCACATTGACTTCTCATTCTTGAAGAATTTCTAATCAGCTTCTTTCTTTTCATCCTAGATCCTTCCATATCCCCTGAGCATCAATTCCTCTTTAAAAAGGAGCATAGACAATCCTCTTAAACTACCACATATATTTTGCAGAGGATGGTGGCTACAGGAAGTAGGCTTAGCTCTGCTGTCCTCTACTTCCAAAACTGTGGTTTCCTGGAAGTGTCCTGGTATTCCCCTGTCTATAACTCCTGTGGGTTATATGTGTTTGTGTCCTGTAAGCAAGAATAGAGGTCATATACTACTCAGAGCTTCTAGAGACCTTCTCAGAGGGTCTGGGGGCCCACAGTACATACACATACATGCAAGGAAGGGGAGAGAGGGAGAGAGGGAAGGAGGAGGGAGGGAGGGAGGGAGGGAGGGAGGGAGGGATCTGCCTTCTCCTCTCCCATTCCCAACTTTCCTTTTCTCTGATTTTCTTCGCCTAACTTCTGCAACATCTTGAACTGGGGAATGGTTTGGTCAATAATGCTGGGAAAACCATGCAAGTTCCCTCCTATTTAACAGCAATGTTCCTTGAATCCTGGACTTTCCCCACCCTGTATCTCCCAGCATTCATAGCAATTGACCTCCTGGAACAATTTGTTGGGTTTGCATCTCAGAAAATTTAGAACTGGAATCAAGGAACAACACAGCAGCTCTGAGCTAGTTCTTTTTCACACATCTCTCTTTTTTTTTTAAGATTTATTTTATTATGTATACAGTGTTCTGTCTGGATGCCAGAAGAGGACACCAGATCTCATTACAGATGGTTGTGAGCCACCATGTGATTGCTGAGAATTGAACTCAGGACCTCTGGAAGAGCAGCCAGGGTTCTTAACCTCTGAGCCATCTCTCCAGCCCCCTCACATCTCTTGATAGAAGAAATTTTCTCTTGCATTCTTGCATTTGTTCTCATTGGGAGAAGAAACATAAAGTAGACACATTTAAGGCAAATCACACACCTACAACTGACCCCAAACCAGCAGACAGTCTGATAGCTGAGAACAGTTGAAAGATCGATAGGGCAGAGCCATGCCTGCTCTCATTCACAGCATCCTAAGGATTAAGGAGTACCTTGAAACTTCCTAGGGCTCAGTCCATCGTGTATGCCTATGAAGTATGGTGACTAAAAATATATATAATAATCTACTATTTTTAATTAACCATAGGGGGTTTCTGTGGGGTTGCTGTTTGTGTAACAAATGTACTCTTTTTATCCTTAGCTAGTTGGTGCCCCATAGAAACACATTTAGCATTTTCCCTTGAAGTTTTTTAATGTCCTCTGGGCCTCATGACACAAATTGATAAAGTTAGATTAGATGATCTCAAATGTCACTTCTAGCCATAAAATTCCATTATTAAATTAATAACTTAAAGATGAATGCTTTTATTGATGGTTATAAATTCTGTTCTGCCTGCATTCTGGTGTAGAGTACAAGCTATAATTTACATCTGACTGTTCTTTACTGGAAACTAAAGTTCAAAATGGAATTAAAACCAGGAGTGCCTTTCGCTAGACTGCTGTATGCACCACCACACAACTACAAAAATCATGCTTTGAGGGGCTAGAGAAGTGGCTCAGTGGGAAGAGTGTATACTGCTCTGGCAGAGAACCTGAGTTCAGTTCCAAGCATACATGTCAGGAGACTCACAACTGTCTGTAACTCCAGCTCCAACTCTAGGAGGACCCAAGGCCTCTGGCCTCCATGGGCTCCTGCAGTCCACATGCACATGTGCAAACTTTCTCTCTCTCTCTCTCTCTCTCTCTCTCTCTCTCTCTCTCTCTCTCTCTCTCTCTCACACACACACACACACACACACACACACACACACACACACACACAATTTAAAAGCTATTGGCATTTGATAACTGCTAGGAGTCAGAGTCAGTTTTGTTTAGTTATGTGACCCTTGTAGGCCGACCACATGCCAAGGCCTCCCAAGACTAGTTGTGCACAAACTGGGTTCCATTAGGAAAGGGAATAGAAGAAATCTCAAGTTGGGTGGAAAGGAAGGTGAGGATGGAGAGGATACTTATGGGAGGAGTTGGGGGTTTGTGAATATGTTCAAAAATACACACAAAAATCGTGTCTAATTTTTTAATCTTAAAAAAGAGAAAAGAAGCCATGCTTTGAGCAAACATTCTACAGCAACCAGGAAACCATTACTAATATAATAACATTCCCCTGACTGCAATAAATAAAAGTCTTTATTCAGTGATTCTGACATGTGGGAGCAGTTGGCAGTTGTCACTGGCTTAGTGAAAAGCCAATGACAAAGATGTGAAGATAGAAACTCATTTGCTGCAGAAGCCACTGTAATGGGAACTTCTTAATGCTAACCCCGAGTGTTCTAACTAGTATTAATGTCAGTAATAAAAAAATAATGAAAATTGATCATTGGGTTTCTTTTTACACAGCCTTGGGGTTGGGTGGCATGTGTTCAGAGAGTGCCAGCTCATTTGAATATTTGCCTAATTAGGGAGTTAAATGTGCTGCTCCTGCTGCCAGTAATCACATCATGTGTTTGGAAGCCAAATATAGATGCCTTTTGTGTCGCCCACTGGCTTGGGTACTCACCCTCCATGTCTGCACGGACAATAAAAACTGGGCAAACCATTTCTTTCTTGGTTAGCCCTCTCTGGCATCAAAGCAGCCACGCAGAATATTGCAGTGGCACAGAGCTATTTGGGGGAGATTCGGGTCTGAGAGGCACATGAGAATCTATTAACCAGGTACAAGGAAATGTGATGGTCAAACTCCTGGGCCCAATTCTGGATCAGCGGATGTGACAAGGTCTAATCCTACTAGCAAATGCTGACCAACAAAATCCTAACGCATCTAAATTTCAATCCTGTGTTGACCTCTTCTCCCACGGTAAAGCTCCTCCACCTTCCATTCTAACCTTATGAGGTGCCTCCCTCCCAGCTCAGACCTCCAGTGCCATCACCCTCAGAGCTTTGCTCAAGTTTTTGTTTAGTCTCAGAAGTTGTTACTTCCCACCCAGACCTGCCAATCATCATCCATTCTTCAAAGCCCACCCAATCTGAATCTGCCTCCCAAAAAAAATGTTCACTGCATCATCCTAACCTCAATAAAATGATCTCTCCTTATCTCTATCTTTTGCCTTTGGTTTGCCCTGAGATATCCTTTATGAAGTGACTTGTATATGAATATACATACTTTTGGATTTTAAGCAACAAAGGACAGATGTTGTGCACTATTCATATTTTATGCCCAACAACTCCTATTGTGATCTTAAAATATAACTACAGACCTTCTCTTAGTGTCAGCTGGCCAAACAACATTTAGGAGAATTGTAAAGGACCATTGCTCCAAAGGAAGTCAATATCCCATCCCTAAGTTGGGACCGATACAACTTAAGCTAGTGCACCAAATCTTCAAGATTTGTTAAAATACAAATTACTAAGCCTGCTTAAGATTTTGTGTTGCATGGGGCTGAAGAGATGGCTCAGTGGTTAAGAGCACTGCCTGCTCTTCCAGAGGTCCTGAGTTCAACTCCCAGCAACCAAATGGTGGTTTACAACCATCTCTAGTGGGATCTGATACCCTTTTCTGGCATAAAGTTGTACATGTAGATAAAGCACTCATATACATAAATAAATAATAATTTTTTAAAAAGATTTTGTGTTGCTTTTTTGAAAAAAAAAAAACATTTTTATTTAGGTGTTTGGGGGGTGCCATGGCACAGAAATACAACTTACAGAAGTTGGCTCTTCTACCATGTGGGTCCTGGGGATTGAACTCAGATTGTCAAGCTTAACAGCAAGCGCCCTCACCTGTTTAACCATCCCACCATCCCTGACTGACTTCTGGGAGAGGAATCCTTGTCTTCAGTGATGTAATCACTAATAAGTTACCCATCAGGGCTCCGGTGAATGGCTCACACCCCTGCTTGTGTGGAGGGGTGAGGCGTGAGGACTGATTAAACTCAGTGGGTAGTAAACAGAACCAAAACACATAACAAGATGTAATAATGGGAGGGAACTTGTTGGAAGAAGGTCAGCTTGGTGGGGAGAAAGGGAAGAAGGGTGGCAAGGGTGGCAAGTGTAACCAGAATGTATTACACATGTGTGTAAGTGTGTCCAGGGATAAACTGATTAATGAAAAGTAATTAGACAAACAAATGAATTTTGATCCAGTCATTGGGACTGGCAGATCAAGAATCTCTCCTTCCTGTTGGGTATCAATATCATATCATGCAAGACATTGGATTTGAAAGATGAATAAAACATGTCCCTTTCTTAGGGTAAGAAAGCAAAGCCAAATATCATGACAATGTAAACAGAAAGTATGCTTACTGCATACATACAAGTGGTGCCTATAACTCACCTGGGAGAAAGGAGGATGGAAATGAGATGGGACAGAATGGGCAGGCTCCTCCAGGGTGGCCATATCTGAATCAATATGTTCTCCCTCCATCTGCTCCAATGCACAGAAGACTTTTCCAACTCAAGGAACTGACATCATCTAGTGCCCTCTGGCTGTTACAGAGGGCAGCTCTCAGCAGGGCCCAATCAGTAACCTCGGGCTTCCTCAGCTGAGCTATATGATGCCTTCATTACTAGTCCTCTGCTCAGGGCTGGTGGGCCCCAAAAGACCTTGTAGCAGGGAGCCAGGCCCCTAATGAGGCATGGGCCTGCCTGTTGCCACGGGCAGAATAGCTGAAGAGCCATGAACACCACACAGTGAGAGGAAACCTTCTGGAAAAAGAAAAACTCAAGCTAGAGAAGAAAGAAGCAAAGAAGCCAAGCCCCTAAGTTTACCTGAGCCAATTGTTAAGTATGCTTCATTCACACTTAAACTGCTATTTGATCCTTTTGTTCCTATTCTGTGTGAACAATGTGTGCATGTGGATGACGTGTGTGTGTGTGTGTGTGTGTGTGTGTGTGTGTGTGTGTGTGTGGATGTGGGTGTGTTCGTGCTGCAACACACGGGTGTCGATCCTCACCTTTCAGTTTGATGCACGATCTCTTTGTTGTTTACCACTGCATAGATCAGGCTAGCCCTTGAGCTTCAGAGATTCTCCCATCTTCCCATGAAAGCACTAGGACTCCTGACATGAACTGTCATGCCTGGATCGATGTAGGTTCTGGAGATTCAAACTCAAGTCCTTACACTTGCATGGTAGACATTTTGCCCACTGGCACATCTCCCTAGCCCGTCACTTCTGTTTCAAAGTCAAGCTGTGGGAGCTAGGGAGGTGTCTCAGGGGTAAAAGCAGTTGTAGTGTAAACCTGAAAACCTAAATTCAGATCTCCTGTAAAAGCCAGACACATTCCTACAGAGAAATAAGAGGTGGAGATAGGAAAATGTCCAGAAGCTCACAAGCCTATGTGCAAAGAAGCAAAGACAATGTCTCGAACAAGATGGAAAGGTAAGGACTGACACCCACAGGGTATCCCCTGACCTCCACACATGCCCTCTCTGTGTCTCTGTCTCTGTCTCTGTCTCTGTCTCTGTCTCTCTGTCTCTCTCTCTCTCTCTGTCTCTCTCTCTCTCTCTCTCTCTCTCTCACACACACACACACACACACACACACACACACACACACACACACACACTCACAAAGAGCTGAGGTGTATGGACAAAGCAATGCTGACTAGTTGCTATAGTCAATTATGTGACGCGCTTGCCAGCCAACCATAAGTGAATTGTCTAGAATAAGAGCCATGACACTCTGCAGGCCCCATCAGCCATCAGCAGCTCCCCATCATGTAAGAAGGTATCTAAGGAGACCTTCTGCCATCCAAGGATCAGACCTTGCTTCTATCCCTGGAAAATAATGTTACAGAGGAGACGCCACATCAAATATAAAAAGAAAATACAGAAATAGCTGGCACTGGGTGTGGGACTGTTTTACTAAGCAAGTGTTTATTTTTATGAGGCATCTACAATTTTTCTTAGGGTTAATTCTGAGTAACTACAATCATTGATTACATTAATGGATTACCTCTGGAGAATGAATCTAATTACATTTTTGCACAAATTTCAAAATGTAGATTCATTTCTAAGTTCCTTGGCAGTCCTGTTGTTCATTCTTTGAACTCGGAAATGTAGTCCTGGGTCAACAGACCCAAACAAGAGCAAGGAAGCTTAAGATGCTTAACTAAGTATAACTTGCTTATTCAGAGATGTTGACAAGAAAGCAGAGACCTGCAAATGGTTGTAATGTCTCAAATTCAACTCTTGTCATAACCATAGGAATGGAACTTTCAAAACTCAATTACTCTTCATCAATTGAATAAGCATAAGTCTGGGGTAGAAAAGGGATTTTCAATGTAGATAAACTAGATAAGACTATAAACTGACTCAACCTCTCTAAAAAGCAATTTGGCATAATCTATCCCAGTACCCACATGATGGCTGAGAGCCATCTATAACTCCAGTTCCAGGAGATCCATGCTATCTTCTGGACTCTGGACATAAAGCATATATGTGGTACACACATGCATGTAGGTAAAACACTCACATGCGTCAAATAAATCTAAAAAATTTTTTAATGAACCTAACCTAAATAATTCTATATTTTGCTGCAATAGTTCTTATTCTCAGAATTTATCCTAAACTAATTATCAGAAATATAACCATTCACTCACAATTATTATTCACTATAATATTATAGTCACTCAGAAGTAGCTAATGTAAATATTTAACTTTATAGGAAAGGCTAAACAAGTTATGTGCATCCATATGGTAGAATATTGTGAAGCCATTAAAGTTATGTTTATGAAGAGTCTTGGTGACACAGGGAAATGTTTATCAATCATGTAATTCTTCTTATAACTATAAATAAAATATGGGACACAAAATTAAATATGAAATATTTTTACTGTAGAAGAAATGAATTTACTCCAGGCACAGTTATTCATTTATTGATGGTGACAAGTTGAGTGACTCTTTTTTCTCTTCTTTTCTCTTTTTCTATTATAATTTTCTATAATAATCATGTCTTAGTTGCTAATCAGGAAAAACAAGATGATGGAGGAAGAAGTTGATAATATAAGAGGCACAGAAATGTGAGGACAAGGAAGAGAGGAAGGTTCTCTCTCACTACTCAGTGGACTGGGGTAAAAGTGTGAAAGGAAGGACTGAACCCAGACATCCGAAGGAGTCAGATTATGGCTAAATGCTTGCTTTCCAGAGTGGCACTTAAGGATGACATCTGTCTCAAATGCTCTCCTTCTTTCCAAAATTGACTGGATTTACTATTACATCACAAGCTCCTTGACACCTCTTCAATTAACTCAGCCTTAGTCCATAGGCTTTCAAGTCTTATTTGCTTCACCCACACATACTCTTTTTTTTTGTCCCCCAAGTGGAATCCTAGCCAGAAACTATATATACTTTATACACAGACTCATGAGAGGGAAATGTTTCAAAAGAACCATAGCATCTTTCAAACTACATTCACAAATTCTTAAAGTGTAATCATGTATTCCCCTCCCCTCAAAATGAACAATGCCAATTGTAACCAATTAACTCATGCTTAGAGCTTCTGTCTCGGGAGACGCCATCCCAGAGAAGGAGGTGCATTAGATAGTCTTGGGAGGCTTCTGAAAGGGGTGCCCCATCTGTTCAACAGT
Organism: Onychomys torridus; assembly: GCF_903995425.1. NCBI lineage: Eukaryota > Metazoa > Chordata > Mammalia > Rodentia > Cricetidae > Onychomys > Onychomys torridus. The sequence goes on from NC_050445.1 coordinate 30,128,258, forward strand.
TGCCTTTCACTCAGCAACCCATAAATACTTAATGATGAGGCCAACCATGATGACTAAGTTGATCAGTAATGAATGTGGAGACAGTGCTCCGTCCATGCACTTCCTGAAGGATGCCCAGGGACCGAGGGAAACCACACATCCAGAGGAGACCTGGCTGCTCCTCACTTGCTTTCCTTGCTCACTGGTCATCCCCAGCTGAGGGAGACTCCGATTCCCAGAGGCCTGTGGAGGTTGTTAAGAGACAATACTGAATGATCCTTAGCTGATACCGAAGACATGGACCACTGCTTTATGATTCCTTTGCCATGCAATTTTTATAAAGCTCAACCTCAATAAAGAAAAAGAGAGTCTGGGACCATGTTCAATTATTCACAGCTCCAACTCAGGAAGACAGCAGAACCCTTCTTCTGAGAGTGATAGCCATCATTGACTACCCCCCCCCATGACACTTTAAAAACAGGAGAGGAAAATTTTCTTAAATCTGAGTTCGTAAACAACTAGTGAAATTAGGAATTGTTTCAGTTAACTTTTATTTTTCACAAATAATTTTAATATTTTTCAGTTGACTAGAAAGGAAAAATAACACCAAGGGCTTGGGCTTGGTGTATCTACATTTATATAAGTAAAACACATATAAAAACTAATTTTATCAGCTAATAGCTATGATAAAAGTGGACTTGCTTCATTTTTAAGGATCATCCTTGATACTTACAAGCCAAAAATTACATGCTTCATGCATTTCTTAGAGACTTGTCTTAGTCTGTTCTCTGTTGCTATAATGGAATATCTGATACTGAGTAATTTATAAAGAAAAATTATTGGCTTATCTTATTATTCTAGTCCAAGATCATGGTGCCAGGGTCTCATGCTACTTCAACAGTCAAAGTGGATGTGCAAAGGAGACAAGAGTCAGGGGTTACCCTTACTTTGGAATAACCTGCAATTTTTATTTATTTTGAGGGGGTGAGGTAGTGTCTCACTGTATAGCCCAAGCTGTCCTGAACCTTATGATTCTCCTGCTTCAGCCTCCCAAGTGCAGTAATTACAGGTGTGCATCACCATATGCAGTTAACAACCCACCCCTGTGGTAACTAATTGTCTTAGTTTGGATTTCTATTGCTCTAAAGAGACACCATGACCACAGTAATGCACATAAATGAAAATATTTAATTGAGGCTGGCTTACAGTTTCAGAGGTTTAGTCCATTGGCATCATCGTGGGTGGCATGCAGGCAGACATGGTGCTGGAGAAGGAGTTGAGAGTTCTACAACTTGATCCACAGATACTAGGAAGTGAACTGTCCCACAGTGGGAGTAGCTTGGGCATATATGAGACCTCAAAGCCTGCCCCCAGTGACATACCACCTCCAGCAAGGCCACACCTGCACTGACAAGGCTACTACTACTAACCAGTGCCACTCCTTACAGGCCAAGCATTAAAACCCATGAGTCTACGGGGGCCATGCCTATCCAAACCACCCTACTAATCCAGTCCCATGAGAAAGGCAAATCCCTTGATTAGTTCATAATCTGATATCTATTAGCAGCACCACCCTTCCAACATTAGCATAATCCCAATCAAATGTCAACATAAAATTTTGGAGCCAACAAGCCATATCGAACACCTAGGTTCAATTAACTTTTGAGTATAATATTAGTTTTGGATATGAGAAAAGAAGTATCAGCTCAACAAAAATATCTAATTAGTTCCCATACATCAAGAACAGCTGATATTCTAGAAGTTCCCAGTGTTCCTTGTCCATAGGCATCACTGATAAATACAGCTTTCAGATGTAAGAACCAGGAACTGTACACCTGCAAGGGGGTTACAAAACAGCCACAGGAGCTTGTGTGGACCTTGTCCGGAGTCTCAGACCCTCAGCTCTCCCCACATGACTTACTCACACGTCAGTACATCCATTTCCTTAGCAAGTGGCCTTAACCTGCTCTTGGAGTCTCACATTTCACTGCTATGTCAGAAACATTGTCTGAGACTTAGAATATCACCCGTGGCTTCTCACAGAGTCCAGGTTGTATCTCCTCCATCCACCCTGTACTAAGGTATCATAAAGACTGTCAAACAGAGATAGCATGTGCCTCATAGTAGTTGGTGTTTCTATGACCGGTCCCTGGCACAGCTGTGCTAAACACTCAGTGTTTGGTCATTATTATTGCACAAGATGGAAAGCTCCATGCGTGCAGAGATTGTGGCCTCTTACATCCAAAGCCTAGAAGAGTTCCTGGTAAATGGTAGAAACACAATACATCTTTTTTTTTTTTTCATTTATACTCTTTTTTTTCTTTCTTTTTTTTATTATTATTATATTTGTGTTTTAATTTTACACATCAGCCATGGGTTCCCCTGTCCTCTCCCCTCCCGCCCCCACCCCCACCTTCCCCCTCATCCCCTCCCCTCCATTCCCATCTCCTCCAGGGCCAAGACTCCCCTGGAGATTCATTTAAACCTGGTGGATTCAGTACAGGCAGGTCCAGTCCCCTCCTTCCAGGATGAGCAAAGTGTCCCTGTGTAAGCCCAAGGTTCCAAACAGCCACCTCATGCACTAAGGACAGGTCCCGGTCCCACAGCCTGGATGCCTCCCAAACAGTTCAAGCTATTCAATTGTCTCACTTATCCAGAGGGCCTGATCCAGCTGGGGGCTCCACATCCTTTGGTTCATAATTCATGTGCTTCCATTTGTTTGGCTATTTGTCCCTGTGCTTTTCCAATCTTGGTCTCAACAATTCACACTCTTACAGTCCCTCCTCTTTCTCAACAATTGGACACCTGGAGCTCCACCTGGGGCCTGGCTGAGGATCTCTGCATCCACTTCCATCAGTTATTGGATGAGAGTTCCAGCATGACTGTTAGGGTGTTTGGCCATCTGATCACCAGACTAGGTCAGATCAGGCTTTCTCTCGACCATTGCCAGCAGTCTACAGAGGATGTATCATTGTGGATTTCTGGGGACCTTTCCAGCACTCTGCCTATTCCTGTTCTCATGTGGTCTTCATTTATCATGGTCTGTTATTCCTCATTCTCCCTTTCTGTTCTTGATCCAGCTGGGATCTCCTGCTCCCCTAAGCTTTCTTTCCCTCAAACCTTGCCCTTCATTACTCCCACTGTCGTCCAGGTTGTTCATGTAGATCTCATCCATTTCTCTGTCTTTGGGTGATCCCTGTGTCTTTCCTAGGGTCCCGTTTTCTAGGTAGCCTCCCTGGAGTTGTATAGCAGTCTAGTCATCTTTGTTTTACATCTAGTATCCTCCTATGAGTGAGTACATATCATGGTTTTCCTTCTGAGTCTGGGTTACCTCACTCAGGATGATTTTTTCTAGATCCATCCATTTGCCTGCAAACCTCATGATGTCATTGTTTTTCTCTGCTGAGTAGTACTCCATTGTGTATATGTACCATACTTTCTTTATCCATTCTTCAGTTGAAGGGCATCTAAGTTGTTTCCAGGTTCTGGCTATTACAAACAATGCTGATATGAACATAGCTGAGCAAATGCCCTTGTGGTATGATTGAGCATTCCTTGGTTATATGCCCAAGAGTGCTACAGCTGGGTCTTGGGGGAGATTGATTCCCAATTTTCTAAGGAAGCACCATATTGATTTCCAAAGTGGCTGTACAAGCTTGCATTCCCACCAGATCAAAAACTCAGAAGACAGCTTATGCTGGAGAGGATGTGGAGCAAGGGGAACTCTCCAACACAATACATCTTATTTGAATAAATGATGGATGCATTTGGGTCCGTTGGAAATGCCGCTGTTATGACCTGTTATCTTTTCCTCCTCTGAGTGTGATGATGGCATTTTGCTTGTCATCCTCTGGCCTTCACCATCCTCATTTCATGTCCCTGTTCTTTCAGTCTCTCAGAGACTTGATGCTCACCGGTCACTCCTACCTCCAATGCTGTCTACACCACATGCCATCCATTGTCACCGGCAGTGAAGGCCAGACCTGCAAGGTCATTCTAAGAAGCACCAAAGAGAGCTTTGATTGGAACTTGTAAACACTCTATCCCCATTTCAAGACAGAACAGAGTAGGGTTAGTGGTTTTTATTAAATTGTACATTTCCTATCTGTGCTAAACAAGTAGCTGGATTTCAAACTTTAACCATAAGCCAGACATCGCTTCTCTTTCCAATGTGGAATAATTTTAACTTCCTAGAAAGGAAAAGCTTTCCTTTAGCTTCTAATGGTAGAAACTGAAAGCAACACAGTCTAGGAGGGCGGTAGTTCTCGTGTGACACTCTAACAAGCCTATGCTGGTGGGGGGGAGGTGCTGGCATGGAACTTGGCATCAGCATTACACTGCTCCCACACTTTTGGACAACTGCCTGAAGGGACCTTTCTCTTCCCCTCTACTAATTCTCCTGAGAGGATGTGCACCCCTGAGCTTTGAGGAGGAGGTAACTTGTGTACAACTGCAGTTCCTAGTTTCCATGGCAACCAGGCAGGCTCTGAGAGTTCTGGGAATGAGGCAGTGTGATGGGGTGATGGATGGAATAGAGATGTCGATGTCAGTCAAATGTGTCACCTCCATATCGTGGTTAGCAGCAGCCTCTCAGCTTCAGAGGTTCACACACACACACACCTCTAACTGCTCATTTCTAATTTGGTGTCAGGTGCCCAAGCAAAGAGCCTCGGGGAAATGTGTATTAATTAGCTTCATTTTACCAATGTGAACTAAGACTGGAGGTGGAGACTGAAAAATCCCTAGCACCAAGGACACTTGATGTTCCTTGGTTGGCTTTCTGTATTTCATTCATATAAGCCCACAAAGGGCACGTCAAGGGACAGGCACTAATTTTGTATCAGCAGCTAGTTGTGGGCTGAGAACAGGGAATGGGGAGTCAGCTTTGCCAAGGGGGTTGGGCATGTCAGCCTTGGGGGAAGGGGAATTCTGCCATTCTTAGGAATGGCAGGTGTAGGCAGAGTGGGGATGGCAAGTTCATTCAGAGGCAAAATTGCCTAGAAAGTAGAAAGATGCATAGACTCTGGCTTTCTATTCTAAAAACCTCATTTGTGAGTCACTTAGTTAGAATTCAGAACCCATTTCCAAAGAAGTCCTGTCTATTATAAATGATGATTGGGTTCTTAGGGTAGTCCACAAAAGCCTCTTTAGCTCATAATGTAGATGAAATACTATACATTTGCAATGAAAGGCAATAGAAAAAATCCTGTTGTGATACCAGTAATTAAATGAAAAAGAAAAACAGAGAAGTGGAAAATAAATAGCTTTCTTTCATTTCTTTTGAATGTTCCAGCTCTTAGATGGAGGGGTGCTTCCTGCTTGCTCACCACCTCATTTACATTAGGCAATGGCTTAAAGGAGCAGACGTGGTGGGGAAGGGGTGAAGATGGAGGGGAGTAATCCACTGGGAGAAGGGAAGAGGAATGGGCCTGCCTGGTGGGGTGTGGGTAGCTCCTGAGGATGGGTGGGCAGAAGAACACACACTGTAGTCACAGCATCCTGGACTCCATGTCCAAGTACATCTCTCCCCAAAGCTTTGGGGAGCTTCTTCCCTCTTCCATTTCAGTCACCTTCCTAGAAAGCTCAGCAGATTGCTTCAGAGGAATGCTTCCTAGGTGGATACTGGGACACAAAGCAGGCTCACTTCAATGCAGGACCTGCTACCCAGGTTCTGGGAGGGTCATATCAGCCTCACTCAGACATAGAGAGCCACACACTCCAGATCATCCCCCCTCAATGGCCCATATTTAAGAAGTGACCAGTGTAGGAGGATCAAGACCCAGCCATTTCAGCCTGAATCAAGAGACTGTGCAGGGCCACCCCTAGGCTAGGGCTCCTCAAGGGATGCTGTCACACATGCATCCCAGCCTAGATTCTTCCTCTTGCAAAACGCTGACTCTCCTTCCCTCTGCAACTACTTCCCAGAGAACCTTCTTGTGACAGCCTGGCCTAGATCAGGCAGGGATAGATGCCAAGACTTTTCTTCCCTCTCCTTCTTTCTTTCATGGAGTCAAGATCAGCAGAAAAGACCGGTAGTGTTTCAGAGAGTTCTGAAGTTGTGGGTACAAGGAGCCCATGGATAGAGTGCCAAACCAAGATCTGATGAACATAAAGAAATATGCACTCTTCCCTCCTCCATGAAAAGGGCCAGAGTGTCTAGGTAACCTACAAGGATGTACTTTTAATATGTGCGTGATCAAGTTAGAACTTGGAAGTAACATCTATATAAGAAATAGAAGGATTGCTCATTTGGAATAGCTGTGTTTAATACAATAGCCACTGGCCATCTGTGACTATTTAAATTTAAATGAACTCAGATCAAATGAAATTTAAAACTCAGTTTCTTGGTTAAACTAGTCATATCTCTTTTCTTTTTTAATTCTTTGACAATTTCATACTAGTATATAATAAATTTTTGTTATCTCCCCCACATAGACATACACACAGTGTCCTCTCTCTCTCTCTCATCCCCCTGCCTCTTCCCATTCTTCCCAGAGAGTGTCCCTCCTACATTCGTATCTTTTTGTGCTGTAGTCATATCTCAAGTACTCACTAGCCATATGTGGTTGTGGCTACCATGTTGGGCAGTGCCAACACTTATCACAACAGGAAGTTCCTTTAGACGGTGCTAACTAGAATATTGAGTTTGAAGGGATTGAAGAACGTCTCATTATATTCTATACTAACTTCTGTGAAGTATAACCTCAGACATTCATGCAAGGATAGAGAAGCAAGCCAGATACCATTAAGTCGGTCTTTCCTCTCTAAAGACCTCTAGGCCAGATTCCATGAACAACTACTTCAGGGAAGCCACAATGACTTGGAACCGTGCAGACCTCCTGGCTCACTATGACCTCCAACTTCAAACTAGAATTAAAAGCTAGGGACAGAAGAGGGAAAAATGGGGAATAACCTGAGGCAGGAAGGGAGCAGCTCCCAAAATCATCTGTAGCTCAGAGGCTATCTGCAAGGCAACCCATCACCCTTCAGTTTTGGTCCTTCTTACTAAGCAATTCAAATGTGCAGAACCACACTCACAGCCAAGGCTAGCCCTGTGGACTACTAGGGGAGTGTCTGCAAATAAAGAGCATCCTTTCCCCACAGCCGCCCCACCTATGCATCTGCATGCTTCCGGCAAGCCCTCTCTAAGCCAACATTCTCATGGGATCCTCCTCTGCAACACACTTTTACTCTTTCCTAGTACCTATGAAAAAAATACATATATCCTCCTGGAAGGCGGGGCTGAGCTACATCAGGAAGACAGAAGCTTTCTGAAGAGCCTAGATGATTTCACTACAAATGCACTAACATTGTTTTGTCTTCAGAGCTCAGAAATGGTGCTTTTTAGACACTGAGTACATAAATCTTCTCTTAGAAGCATGTTGTTGTCTAAACAGCATTCTTATTGGATACAACTCATAAATTAAGGGCTGCTGCTATCCCACTGAGGATCTCAAACACTCAGGGATTTTCTGCTCTGAAACTTTTCACAATATGCCACTGTCACAAAATAACCCTCTTAGCCATTTCCCACTCCTACGCCATACACACCTGATGTGAGGTCCCAGTATACACACCTGTGTAGACAGCAAACCCACAACAGACAACTCACAGCCCCTTGCAAGCCAGGCCCATCCACACAGGCTTCCCCAAGTATAATGAAAGAGCCTGATCATCAGTGAAAATGCCATTGCAGAAGCATTTCCCCTGGGTCCCATTGGGACCTCAGTGCCTAGGATACCGCCTTGGTTCTGACATTAAAGCATCTAATATTGGTTGGCATCAGACTCTATGCAGTTACCAAGAGGTCTTTCATGAATCATTTTATTCTGTTTAAACCTTATAATAAGTCTCCAGGCAGGAATTACTACCTCAGTTTTTCAGATGACATGTACTGGGTTCAAAAACTTGAAACTGCTTGCCTGGGGTCAAATATCTGAAGATGCAGCAGAGCCTGAATTCAACCCAGTGTCCCAGTGTGAAGCCTGCTTCTGAGTAATTTAGTGCTTTGTAGATCCAAGACAGAGATTTGAGGCCAGGTATTTAAACACATAATGCAAAAAAAAAAAAAAAAAAAAAAAAAAGCAGGGGCGAGTTCACTTCCCCTCACCCATGCTTCTTTATTCAAAGCACAACATGGATAGATGAGAACTAATCCCCAAAGTTATATACCCATACCAAGATAGCCCCTGTGAGAGGACATGCTCCCCTCCCAGCCCCCAGGACCCATGCTCTCTTCTGCCCCACACCATCTCTGGCCAGAACAGCCTACAGCATGCCCTCAAGTCCAAAAGTTCTCCACCTTGAACATGTAACAGGATCATACAGGATCCTGGGACCCATCCCTGGCACTTCCAATTCAGTGTCTGGACTTGGACCTAGGAATCTGCATTTCTATTTCCAGATATACTGACTGCCTAGACCCAGCACTATAAGACTGGGTAAGAAGCTGGATGGTGATGGTGCCCACCTTTAATCCCAGCACTCGGGAAGCTGAGGCAAGTGGATCTCTGTGAGTTTTTGTCCAGCCTGGGCTACAGAGTGAGTTCCAGGAAAGGCTCCAAAGCTACACAGAGAAACACTGTCAAAAAAAAAAAAAAAAAGAAAAAAGAAAAAAGACTGGGCAAGACTTGGGCTGACTCCACAGTTATAACATCATGACTCTTTCTGTTATGCCTTGTCATCTCCCACTCCCAGACACCTGTCTGCAATCCCACCAATATTCAGAACCTCTTTCCCTAATCCCATCACCAAATCCAGTGGCAGTTGGAATTGTGGCTCTGACTAAAGTGCCCTTACATCTTGTTGTGGGCATAGCATTTTTCCGTGTGCCCCAGATTTCTCTTAGCCACTGTTCTCTGTTGCATAGTTTTCTTCTCTAACACCTCAGGTTTCTTGGAAAACTAGGATTCTATTCCCTTTAGCTAGGCCTCCTCCTGTACCATGCTGTCCCGAATCCCACAGCCACACCTACGATTTCATACTCTTTGCCCTGGCCTTGATGCCAGAAGTCTGCCTGCCTAGACCCAAGCCTTGCTTCAGCATGCCATTTCTGAGCTGTCCTTGGTGCCAGGTCAGAATGCCAGGACCAAGGACAGCACCTCCTCATCTCTGCATCAACCCATGTTAGATGCTGAGCTCCTAATGGCTTAACTGTTGGGAAGACTGGCCTACAACACTGAGCTTCCTTGTCAGCACCTAGAGCTTGGACAGCTCCCATAAGAGGGACAAGACTGGCAGCTCCAACACACTCCCCACGTTTTCCTGCTATAAAAACCACACCCTGCCTCGGTGATCTGGTAGTCTTGTGTTAAATTTTGCTTTTATTTTACCCACAATGAATTCTTCCTGATTTAAGTATGGAAGTTGGGACTCATGATACATATAAATTGGCAACACTGTCCTGTACACTCTTTGTAGTCAATAAACACCAAACAACAAGCAGTTTGGTCCCTTGCCTGGCCAGCACCTCGAAATACATCATCCAATTTGGGAAGCAGAATACCTTTTAATATCCCCTCTAGCACCAAACATGGGGACTCTCACAGCAAAAGCACTCTACGGATACTGTACGAGTAAATGAACAAATGAATAAAGGAGGCCAATGGGCTGTGCCCAGTTCCCCCCGGGTGGCATCCAGAGCAGTCTACTCAGCCAGCAGAAAACAACTTCCAATCTGTAGAAGTTGCGAGAATGCCTCCAGGCCAGACTTCTGACTAATTCCCAGCACAAAATTGGACCTGCACATTCAGATGAATTGTGGCTTGAAGGCTATGCCAGCACAATAGATCTCGGGTGTTTTTTCACATGCATGGGTGTCTTTAACACAGAAGACTGTACCACTCTCCACTCCTACTCCAGACTTATGTCCTTCTCTTCCCCTCAAAAACAAACTCTCTCTCGTGCCCACCCATTTTCAGCATTGTCTCTTACCAGACCAACTAGCTAAGCAGGTGCATTGGCATTTACATGTGTGACAATAATTTCCAAGTACCTGTGTGCTGCTGTAATCATCTCCTTAGTGTGGAGTAAGACCCTGAAAAAAGTAAATTTAGAAAATGCTATCCAGGGAAGGTCAAATGGTTCATCAAACTAAGGGACCTGATTCATGGCAAAATCCTGAGAGTGGAATAAAGAAGTACATCTGTGCAGGCAGGGGAGCTGTCCCTGCTTGAGTCTCTGCTGAAAGGAGGGGTCTAAGTGCAATGTCCTATTAAAGGGTTTGTGCTGTCTGCCTGGCTTGCCACAGTAACACCACAGGGGTGCTAGGACAGCAGACTCAGGGCAGGCTCTGGGCTGCAGGCTGTTTGGATGTCCCAAAAGGTTTACAATGTTCCCTGCAGGAGCTAGGGCAGAGAGACATGCAATGGTTTGCAAAAAGCAAGGCTCTTTCGTTACCAGGCAACATATAGCAAGGCTCTGTTGGCTATGGAATTTTCCCAATTCCAGGGATGGTTTCTTGCTCCTAAAGGCCCCTCCAGATGCCACTCTTGCAAGCAAGACACAGCTCACAACAGATTGCACACAGTCAGAGCCTAGCACTGGCTGGGCACAAAAAACAGAAGCAGAAAACGGAAAATGGCTGAGACACCACAGGGGACCCAAGATCCCAATGTCTGGGATGTTTACCTCATTAGGCTGCTTTACATAATATAAGATAAAAACAGGAATGGTGGAAAAAATGCTAGAGGATTCTGAGTCTTTGCTCTCAGGCTCCTCTGAGGCTAAATGGATCAGCAGGTAGCTCCTCACTCCCTGGCCTGGTTACTTATCTGCAAAGGAACCACAGCAACAGACTGGATTTCACTGAGGAAACAGCCTAACACTACAGCCCATGTGAACAAAGGGGTAGTTAGTGTATCATCACAATTGGTGGTTCTATCCCAATCCCCTGGATCCATACCATCTATCTTACCATGCACAGTTGGCTGAGGAAGAATGGGCCAGGAATCCAGCCTGTTCTGAGATGTAGAAGTCTGCAAAGTCCAGGTAGGAAAAAAAGACTGGAGAAGAGCTGTTTATGGATGAACGGACTGGCTTCAGTTGCCATAGAAAGGAAAGTCAGATGCCATTGAGTAAAGAACCAATGTTAAGTCTGAGTCCATAATGTCAATGTCACAGAGAGAGGCAACAAACCCCCTGTGGAGCAAGACTGAGGACAGCCGGAGGAAGGCTAAGGTTGTAGACAGGTCCTTTAATTCTAGGAAGAGCACATAGTGAGGAAGAGCGCATAGGAGAGGTCAGGTGAGGCAGACCAGATCTGGCCTACACTGTTGTGGCAGCTTCCCTCATGGGAGCCTGGGCAGGGCTGGTCCCCCAAGACCGGGCTACCTATAAGGGCTTTGGGGGACTAAGCAGCCATTTGGTGTCCACTGCAAGGACAACAGCTCTGAGCTGTGATTTCTTGACCCTTTCAGCAGCAGGTCCATGCTATATGGCTATTTGTGGGGGAACATGAACAAACATCCATTCACCCCCAAACAGGGCACCTACAACAGAGAAACAGTTCCATGTGAGTCTAGCTTAGTGTACCCATATGATTACTGGGGTTACTTAGAGCAGCATACACAAGGAGTTATTGAGCAGAACATAGGTGACTCAAAGGTGGCTGCATCACTGAAAAGTCCACTCCAGCAGAGGTACCAACTCACAAAACTGCATCCCTGCAGTTCCTTCTGCACAGCTTGCAGGCAACTGTGATGATGGGAGTGGTTCCTTTCCACAGTGATTGGTGCTGATGTATACAGTAAATCTTGTAACTTCCTGAACTCCCTAAGCCTAACAAGTTGCATGAGCTTCTCTCCTCCTTCCAGGATGGATGTTTCAATTCCCAAGAATTAACTATCTAACAGTTGATTACAAAGCCTTGTCTCCTGCAGAGTCTAGTTCCCCATCTCTATCTCCCTCTCTTCCCTCCCCGCTCTCCTCTCTCTTCTCCCTCTCGGAGACAGGCTGGACTTTCTCTGCATCCCCCAGCTACCTGCAGCATGGCTCACTGTGGCACAAACGTTCTCAGTCACACTGATAAGGAGGCTGGGCTGCAGCACAGGATGCAGGAGTCCCACACTAGAGGTGAACACAGGCCTGCCTAGGTCTTGTGCTGTGTGATAAAGTACCCAGGGCAGACCATCAAGGCCAATGTGTGGGAGCCCATGTTGGGTGTGGTTGTAGCCTGAGGCCAGAAAGTCAAAAGAAGAATGTCTTCCCTCCCCTTCCACCCACCTCCACCTCCAGTTCCCTCCCAACCTGCTGGAAATGGGCAATGTGGCCATCCACCAATCTAATTAGTTAAACCCTCAGTTCTGACAGAAGGAGGATTCATGGAAGAAAAAAAAAAAAGCCTAGTTTCCTTGGCTCTCAGCCTCTCAAAAGATAATGAAGAAGATCTGAGTCCCAGTGCCTTGATCTTCACTGCTGGAAACGACCAACTCTGAGGTGAAACCCCTTAGATGTCCACACCGAGCAGAATGGCAAAACACACTGACTGAGTCTCTCAGGGCTCTCACCTGGGGACCTCAGGCACAGCTGCCCACTGAGTCCCTGCCAGGTAGATCAGGAAGTCAGAACCAAAAGAGTCAACCTTCTCACCTCTCAGGCAAGTGTCTGCCCCAGCAGTGTCTGTCATGGTGCCCCTGCTAGTCCAACACAGTTGCTGGGTCCGTTTCAGGCCCCTCAAAGACATCCTCCACCCATCCATCTGCCCTTGCTATCCCGTGAGCAAATGTGCAGGATCCTGGATATGTAGACAAGACAGATCAGAGGACACAATAACAGGAAGGACAAAGGTAGAGCCATTTGGGGTGGCCTCCAGGGTTAGGGGTGGGGGCGGGGTGCTTGATGACGTAGATTCACTTCACTAAACAAGTGCTGCCCTGTAGTAGGAATCTTAAAAGGTACTTGTTAATGAAATCAAACCTGAAGCCAGTTATTGGGGTGAATTCTGGAAGATCAGAGACACAGAACAAGCCACAGCTATCTCACCTTGCTAGTTCCTCAGGTGATCCTGTTTCCTCAGGCTGGAAGCTTCTGAGTCCTCATCCCAATGGCTCTCAGCTGAACTGTGCTGCTCCAAAATCTGAACACTTAACCAACCAAATGCTTAACTAACTACATGGTTTTTTCTCCTTTAATTCATGGTCCTCACGTCTTATATACTTTTCTCTTTCTGCCCCCACTTCTTGGGATTAAAGGTTGGGTTTCTGGGATTAAAGGCGTGGGTCACCATGCTTAGCTGTTTCTAAAGTGGCCTTGAACTCAGAGATCCACCTGGCTCTGCCTCCCAAGTGCCGGGATTAAAGGTGTGTACCACCACCGCCCAACTTCTGTTAGGGCTTACTCTTCCTGTTTTCTAGCCACCGTTTTTGGCTTTGTTCTATTGGCTGTCTGTTCTCTGACCCCAGATATGTTTATTTCGGGGAACACACAATATTTCAGGGAACACAATACCCACCACACTGCCCCCCTCAGGCTGAAGTACAAGTTGTGAAAAGTCCACAGGGGTATATTCTAGGAAGGGGAAGAGCCACTGAAATGCCACGGCAGCGCCAGCCAGCTTCCCCCGGTAATCAGATGCTATCATGTGTGGAGTATTAAACCAGACAACTGATCCAAAGAGTGGCGTTGGCTAAGTTCATCTCCTGAGGCCGCTGTCTACTCCTTGATGGCCACTGACGCTGTCCTGTCCTGCTCCGGCCCTGGAAATGGCAGGAGAGCTGACTGAGGAGAACAGAACACCTACAGCCCGCAGAGGCAGCTGCCTCATCCCTGGTACCCAGCTGGGTAGCCGAGCTGGGACTAAAGCAAGTTGACAACGCTGAAGGACAGCCAGGCTTGAGTGGACCAAGAACACAGATTGCAGCTCTAAAAGGAGTTCTGTCAACCCCCATGGTAATGGGGGGGGATGCCTGTAAGACCTCACTAACCCTTGCCATCCAAGCCCACGTCGAAACCTTGTCACAACTTGCTCAGAGCACTGGAACATGGAGACCACGCCTCTGTTCCCCCTCACTTGTGCACATGCAAATATGTACAAAATACCCCTCCAGCTGGGCGGTGGTGGCACATGCACTCAGGAGGCAGAGGCAGGTGGATCTCCATAAGTTTGAGGCCAGCCTGGGCTTTTAGAGTGAGTTCCAGGAAAGGCACAAAGCTACATAGAGAAACCCTGTCTCAAAAAAAACAAAACAAAACAAAACCCTCCGGCCTTTAACCCATGAGGCAAGCATTTTACACACTGGGATCTGGAAGCATAGTGCCCTACAGGTCATTTTATCCTTCCACCTGCCATTCATATGACCATGAGATGGGACAGCCTAGAGCCCAAAGTTAAGCTTCGCATTGGTGGGGCTAACTTTTCAAAATGTGTAACATAGCTTTAAGCCAATTGTCCTTTTCCACTTGAAAGCTTTTTTTCTTTCCTATAGCAGGGGTCAGTGATCAGGCCACACGCAAATTCCCAATGAAAAGTGTATGACTCAAAGTGAACCAAAGTTCAAATGTTTGTCTGAAGTTATTTCATAACAAACAAGTTACAACCCCCATCCTATTTCTTCCTCTAAGAAAATAATTATCTGAGAAAAATTATGAAACATCAGATATTAAGATCAAATTAAAAAATTATAACCAGATTAATTTATTTTGTCCCTTTTAGATTACTAAAGCACACAATGATATTAAGAAATTGGTGTGGCTTTTATTTTTCCAGTTCAATAAATGGCATTCGGCATTTAGAAGAAGAAGAAGAAGAAGAAGAAGAAGAAGAAGAAGAAGAAGAAGAAGAAGAAGAAGAAGAAGAAGAAAAGGAGGAGGAGGAGGAGGAGGAGGAGGAGGAAGAAGAAGAAGAAGAAGAAGAAGAAGAAGAAGAAGAAGAAGAAGAAGAAGAAGAAGAAGAAGAAGAAGAAGAAAAAGAAGAAGAAGAAGGAGAAGAAGGAGAAGAAGGGATCAAGGTCATGATGGGGAAACCCACAGAGAAAGCTGACCGGTGCTCATTGGAGCTCACTGACTCTGGACTGACAGCTCGGGAACCTGCATGGGACTGAACTAGGCACACTGAATGTGGGTGACAGTTGTGTGGCTTGATCTGTTTGTAGGGTCCCTGGCAGTGGGACCAGGACTTATCCCAGGTGCATGAACTGACTTTTTGGAGCCCATTCCCTGTGGTGGGATACCTTGCTCAGCCTTGATACAATGGGGAGGGGCTAGGCTCTCCTTCAACTTGATATCCCAGACGTTGTTGACTACCATGGGAGGCCTTACCCACTCTGAGGAGTGGATGGGGGTAGAGTGGGAGGGAAGTGAGGAGGTGGGAGAAGGGGAGGGAGGTAGAACTGGGGCTGGTATGTAAAACGGAAAAAATTTTAATAAATAAATATATTTAAATACAAAAAAAGAAATTGGTGTGGCTTTTATTTTTCCAGTTATAGGGATAAATTCTGGGGCTTGAATATGTTTGTTAGATAAGTGCTCTATCACTGAGCTCCATCCCCAGACCAAGAAATCTGATTGGGGGTGTTGTCTTCCCACATTTTACAGAGCTGATCACACGAGTTTCCTAATGTTTAATTTCTTCCACTGTATTTCAAAACAGGTTTTCGTTTCTATTTCCTACCTCATGCCATCAAAATCTGACCTCTGAAAATTAACATGGACACAGACCATGCCTTCCCATCATGCTGGCATTGCCAGTTATGCTTAGGACCAACTTCAGTTGTGACAGATGCTCACTCGCCCTCTGGCTTAAAATAGCTGTCATGGATGTCAGGCCAGGCAAATGCTCTCTGCCAGCTTAATAGCCCATTAGGCGACTTCATGAAAGAGGCAAATGAATCCGTCACCAAAGGGGAGCATCAACTTCACCCACTACCATGGGCTAGAGACCTTGCATGTATCAATTGTCGAAATGGCTTTGATTTGTCAAAAATAGAAGTCAGTACACTGCTTGGCTACAGAAGCTGCCTGCTTGATTTTTCAGAGCCCAACAGCACTACAGTTGAGAATGAGCACCCTGGAGACACACAGAGTTCAAAGAGGACCCCCACAAAGCTCTCGCTCTCTCTCGAATGATGCCATGTGGCATACTTCCAAGATGGCATGATGGAAAATCTCTTGCAATTCTAGACATCTACCCTGGCCACAGCCAGGCTTCCCTTGAAGTATCTGCAATTTACACTGAAATCATTCTCCTTCTGGCTGGAAAAAAAAAAAAAAAAAAAAAAAAACCACGAACTATTTTAATTGCTTGAAGCAATTCTACTATGTTGTAATTATCACATTGCCTTGTAATTATTTGCTTTGTGAGTGTCTCCCTCCAACCCCACCCTTCTCCACCCCCAGACTCTAGCTCCTTAAAAGAGCTCCCCGCGGCCTTGATGATATCCAGTACATGCTTGGTATGTAGAGAAATTCAGGAACTTCAGACAGACGGAGTCCATTTGAATTGGAAATGTCAGTAATTTTTCCTCTTAGATTCTGAATCTTATTATGAATCCCAGAATCTATTATACTTGTATGGCTAATCAACAAGACTTATGCACCTTAAACATCCCTTCAAGTGACTATACTAGACTGGCGTATTGTGAGAAATCAGAAATTATCACCATATATTTCTATATTTAGAGTCGTCCATGCCTACCATCCAAAAGAAATTAATAACCCTGGTTACCAGAGTCTCTAAGGCCAATCTCACATTGAAATTAAATATGTATGTGATATACTTAACTCAATGGCTAGCACATGGGAACACTCTTTGTACATTAGCTCTCTGTCCCTACATACTACTTAGTGCCACTAAAGTGACAACCTATGGCTTGCAGGGCCATCCCCTGGCACCTGCTCTGTCATTGCAGACCAGGAGCATTGAGGGGTCATCATCTGGACACCCATTTTTGTGTGCCCCCACCCCCTGCTGAAACCAGTGAATGTTCTGTTTTAATTTTACGTCTCTTTTACCTCTGCATTCCCCACTCCAAGCTGTGGATGCTTAAAAATCAAGCCCCAAAGTGTACTACGCCCTGTGGGCTCCATGAATGCAATGATAACCAGGCAAGAAGATAACAATGAAGAAGAATGCTTTAGCCTAAAGAACTGTCTTCTTCAGAGTCCATCAAGTAAGGGAGTCTAGCTATGGGGGCGGAGGGGAGATGAAGTGCTCATGTCATGCAACTATAAACTGAGCCCAGTCCTTTGGATGTTGGGTGGAAAAAATGATGTAGAAAAAACACCTGGCAAACCCAATAGACCAATAGACGTACATCATGCTTCCTCACAGGATGGATAGATCAACATGAAGAATGGGGCCAGCAGTGAGTAAGAGCTCTCTTGCCATAGACAGGCAGTGGATTCCCATGGAGAAGAAGTGTAAAAATAGGTAACCATCTCCGTTTGCTCATTAAGTCACTCTCTCATCATAATGCAAGTCTCTAAGGATCCCTAGACTAGAAATTCCCAAACCAATGGGCATAGATATTTGGCCATTTACTGAGTGATCACACATAAGCCAGCTGCTGTCATTTGGAGGCACACAGAAGCTTTAAGCAGAGCCAACCCTCCTGCTTAATGACCTGCATCTAGGTGCAGATCCCCTAGGTACAGCCTGAACCCATGAGCATACCTCACCGTTTACAAATAACAACACAAGGGACTAGCAGGTTGCCACAATAGTATTACAAGCAACTTGGAGATGTGCTGGAGTTAAGTCCCAAAAGCAGATCCCACTGGGTAGGTGAAAGTTCAGATACCTACCAGAAGAATGAATTAAGATCACTGCCTAACTGATAATGGCTTGAATTTTGTTTGGTTGGTTTGAATCTAAAACAAACTCCACAACTCTACAATGCAATCAGAACCAATTTTGACCCACAAATGTGGTGATCATAGCTAGTAGATCCAGTGTTCTGAGACCATCCGCAGAGCTCAGAAGGTTGCCCAACCCCCGCCTCAGAGCCCTCCGAGTGACATCACAGCCCAGTCACAGCCAAAGAGATGCAGCTGCACTTACGTAGGGCATGCCACTCATCCTGACGGATGGTCTTCGTGATGTTGAATGTGAGGTTCCTGGGGATGGTTGCTGAGGAGTAGTGGTACTTGATGTACGTGCATCTCTCAATTTCTCCTGAAAGAAAAAAAATAGAAAACTAAGTGTGAATGAGGCAATGACCACCTCTTCTGAATCCTGGGGATCCACACATCCATCCTAAAGAAAGAGACATGTTTCATGTTGAGCCTGATGATAGCTACAGTTTATACTGAGCAATAAGCTTGACTCAAAAAGAATAAGAAAGTAAAACTACAATCAGATTGCACTGCCTTAAATAGGAAAATACATCTCTAGGGTCATGCATAGAGTGAAAGAATCAAAATTGGGACTACTAGAAGCTTTTTTAAAAAGTGGTGCCCACATTTGCCTCAACTTAAGAAAACCAACTTTCAAAGTTTAAAAAGGTTGATTATACCTGAGGCACAATATTTATCAACAACACTGAGGATGTCCTTTTGCCTACCTATGCACATTCACACACACACACACACACACACACACACACGTACACATGTATATACCACCTTCAAGTTAACAGATGAATTTGCTCTTTACAGGCCTTGAAAGAACAATATTCAACTTCATATGGAAAAACAAAAAACTCAGGATAGCTAAAACAATCCTGCATAATAAAGAAACTTCTGGAGGTATCACCATCCCTGATTTCAAGCTCTACTACAGAGCTATAGTAATAAAAACAGCCTCATATTGGCATAAAAACAGACAGGTAGATTAATAAAATCAAATTGAAGACCCAGATGTAAATCTACACACCTATGAACACCTGATTTTTGACAAAGAAACCAAAATTATTGGGGAACAAAACAATGGGGAACAAAGGCATCTTCAGCAAATGGTACTGGCATAACTGAGTGCTGACAATGTAGAAAAATGCAAATATCTCCATATCTATCGCCATGCACAAAACTCAAGTCCAAGTAGATCAAAGATAAATAAATCCATAAATCCAGTTACACTGAACCTGATAGAATAAAAAAGGGAAAAAAACCTTGAATGTATTGGCACAGGAGACAACTTCTTGAATAGAAGACCAATAGTACATATAATGAGATCAACAATTAAATGGGACCTCATGAAACTGAAAACTCTGTACAGTGAAAGACACTGTCGATAACACAAAACGGCAGCCTACAGAATGGGAAAAGATCTTCACCAACCCCACATCTAACAAAGGGCTGATCTCCAAAATATATAAAGAAGTCAAGAAATTAGACATCAAAAAAAATAAATAATCCAATTTTAAAATGAGGTACAGACCTAAAAAGAGAATTCTTAACAGAAGAATCTCAAATGGCTGAGAAACACTTAAAGAAATGATCATCATCCTTAACCATCAGGGAAATGCAAATCAAAACGACTCTGAGAGTCCAACTTACATCTGAATGACTAAGATCAAAAACACAAGTGACAGCTTATGCTGGCGAGGATGTGAAGCAAGGGGAACACTCCTCCACTGATGGTGGGAGTGCAAACTTTGGAAATTGATGTGGTGGTTTCTCAGAAAACTGGGAATTAATCTATTCTAAGACCCAGCTATACCACTCTTGGGCATATACCTAAAGGATTCTCAATCATACCACAAGGACACTTGCTCGACTATGTTCATAACAGCATTATTCATAATAGCCAGAACCTGGAAACAACCTAGATGCCCCTCAACCAAAGAATAGATAAGGAAAAATGTGGTACATTTACACAATGGAGTATTATTACTCAGCCATTAAAAACAATGACATCCAGAAATTTGAAGGCAAATTGATGGAACTAGAAAAAAAAAAAATCATCTTGAGTGAGGTAACCCAGACCCAGAAAGGTATGTACTCAGTCATAAGTGGATAGTAAAGGATAATCATGCTACAATCCACATTCCCAGAGAGGGTAGGTAACAAGGAGGGTCCAAAGGTAGATGCATGGATTTCCCTGAGAAGGAGAAATAGAGGAGATCTCCTGGGTAGATTTGGGGCAGGTGGGGATGAGAACATGAGGGATCAGGTTGAGGGGTGGATGGAGGAGGAGAGAAATGAAAGAGATGTCTTGATGAAGGGGGGCATTCCAGGGTTAAATAGAAACCTAATATAAGGTGTGGTGATATTGTGTCTCCCAAAATATTGTGCACCCTAATAAACTTATCTGGGGTCAGAGAACAGAATAGCCACTAGATATAGAGGCCAGAAAATGGTGGCACACACATCTTTAATCCTAGCATTCCAAAGGCAGAGATCCAGACGGATCTCTGAGTTCAAAGCCACACTAGAAACAGCCAGGCATGGTGACACACACCTTTAATCCCAGGAAGTGATGGCAGGAAGCAGAAAGGTATATAAGGTGTGAGGACCAGGAACTAGGTCAGTTAAGCTTTTAGGCTTTTGAACAGCAGTTCAGCTGAGATCAATTCTGGATGAGGAGGACTCAGAGGCTTCCAGTTTGAGGAAACAGGAACAGCTGAGAAGTTGGCCAGGTGAGGTTAGCTTTGGCCTGTTCTGTCTCCCTGATCTTCCAGCATTCACCCCAATACCTGGCTCCAGGTTTGTTTTTATTAATAAGACTTTTTAAGATTCATGCTACAACAAGGACCTCCCATGAATCTACAAGTATGACCCCAGCTAAAACTAGCAATAGTGGATAGGTGGCCCAAACTGGCCATCTCCTGTAATCAGATTGGTGACTACCCCAATTGTCATCAGAGAGCCTTCATCCAGTGACTGATGGAAACAGATGCAGAGATCCACTGGATCAAACCTGGGGAATCCTATAGAAGAGAGACAAGAATGATTGTCCAAGCCAGAAGAGTTAGGATCAACACAAGGGAACTCATAGAAGCAACTAGTTTGCTCATGGGAGCATACCAAATATGGACCGATGGCTAGGGAGCCTGCCTGCATGGGCCTAGCCTAGGCCCTCTGCATATGTGTGATGGTTGTGTGGCTTGGTCTACTGGTGAGTCTCCTGGCAGTGGGAGTGGGGCCTGTCCCTAATGCTTTGGCTGGCTCTTGGGACCCTATTCCTCATACTGGGCTGCCTTGCCGAGCCTTAATACAAGGAGAGGTACATAGTCCGACCACAACTTGATAAGCCATGCTTTGTTGGAACCTGTGGGAGGCCCGCCCTTTTCTGAACAGAGGTGGAAGAGGGGTAAATTGGGGGGGGGGGCAAAGGGGGGGGGGGGAGGAAATGGGAGGAGGGCAGAGGGGAAGCTGCAGTCAGGATGTAAAATAAATTTTTAAAATTTAATTAAGAAAAAAAAGAATTTGCAATCAATTAAATTTAAGTTTCCACACAGACCAGAGAGCTTACTTCAGCCCTAATGATACTGTGTATACTTTCAGCACCCAGTCTTCTAGAATGTGATAAGGATGGAAGGCTACCTTCCTTTTTTTTCCATCCTCCTAACTTCATTTCTGAACACAAGGCTCTCAAATCAATCTGGTTTTCTTTGAACCGTTCTCTTCTCAGTTTTTTGAACAAAAGAACATTATGACCCTGGCCTCACTACCTGGTCCAGCATACTCCCTAACTACATTCCAAATATTGTCCTTATACCCACAGGTAAGTGTAGTCCTTGCCCCTGATCAAGTAAACTTCTCTTTGAAACAGAGGCCATTATAGAAAACTACAATCAAAATGCAGAGTTGTAGATCCCAGTTCAAATAGATACATCTATAAAACATCTTCCACATCTAAGGCTCAGGAAATATCGGTGCAAAGGAAGAAGAAAGATGGTCAGAGCTGAAGGACCAGGGAGTTTGCTGTGGTGGTATTGTGTTCCCAAAAATATTGTGCACCCTAATAAACTTATCTGAGGTCAGAGAACAGAACAGCCACTAGATACAGAGGCTAGAAAATGGTGGCACTCACGCCTTTAATCCTAGCATTCCAGTTTAAGGCCACACTGGAAACAGCCAGGCATGGTGACACACGCCTTTAATCCCAGGAAGTGAGGGCAGAAAGCCAAAAGGTATATAAGGTGTGAAAACCAGGAACTAGCCTGGTTAAGCTTTCAGGCTTTGAGCAGCACAGTTCAGCTGAGATCCATTCTGGATGAGGACTGAGAGGCTTCCAGTCTGAGAAAACAAAATCAGCTGAGGAACTGGCAAGGTGAGGTAGCTGTGGCTTGTTCTGCTTCTCTGATCTTCCAGCATTTACCCCAATACCTGTCTCTGGGTTTGTGTTTATTAATAAGACCTTCTAACAATTCATGCTACAGTTTGCTGTGAGACCATGTCTCCTAGTAATGTCAGAAGCTACACCCATATAGTTTCACCAACATGACTGCCTAAACATGAGCTGAATGAACAAGGACAACAACAGATACACAAAAATGGCTGGGGGAAAGACCACAAAGCCTCAATCTACACAAAGAACTATAGACAACTAAAGCATGCTGAGCATGAGAGAAATAGTCCTACCCATGGAAGAACACATGAATTGGCTATCCCATACCAAATGGTTGGCACTAAACATACATACAATTATCATTATATAGACTGAGCAAGTAACATTTGGGAATATATATGCATATACATGTATGCATGTAACAATTAATGAGACAAGAGGCCATGATTTTAAAGAGAGTAAAGAAGGATATATGAAAGGGTTGGGAGTACGGGAAGGCAAGGAGGAAATGGTATAATTATAATCTCAAAAAAGAAAAGAAAAATTTTAAAGTCACTATTAATCAGCTTACTATATAGTCAAGTTGCCAAACTGTTCCTACATCTTAGAGCAGAGATCCTTAGAGGTGGCCCCAGGGCCAGGAGCATGAGCATCCCATAGGAACTTGTTAGAAAGGGATCTTCTTACACCTAACCCCGGATACACAGAAACGCCAAGCTAGAGCCTGGCTAAAACACTAAAGCCTTCCAGGTGGTTCTAGTCTAAGTGTGAGGACTGCTCTTTTAGAATATAACAGAATATCTAAGGCATTAATTCATGAACCCACCACACTTGCAAGTTCCCGAAGGGAGGCTGGATAGGACAGCTTTGCTCCTCACTTTCAACCTCCTGAGGTTTCTATTGATGTTTGCTTATCTGGGGGATATTAAAAACTTAGTGTCGGAGCATTGTGAAGAATTGGGAAGGGGGTGGTTTTTCAAGGTTAGGGGTTTTGAAATTTGTTTTTTCACCTGAATGGATTTTGATGGTAATCCATTTTGCACCCCACTGATTTTCAATTTATAACTGGTGGCACCTGATTGAATTGTTTGACCCCCCCTGGCCCACTGTCAGCGGGGAACCTGGCAATTGGTGGAGTGCAATAATTTACAGAAAGCCTTGTGAAACTGATGCCTTCTTGTAAATCATATTTGGACAACTGCCCAGTTGCCAGTTATTGTCGGACATTCCTCTAACAGGACAGCCTCTATCTGGAGACAAAGTTCTGGAGACTGCTATACACTCTTTCTCTGTATCTTCAGTTTTCAGGCCTTCTACCTCTGGCACAACCTACAAAGCCCCTGTGGGTTTTAAAGCCCTGGTATTCCTCACCACCTCTCCAACACACCTCCTTACACCTTGTCCTGCCTTCCTCTCTTGACTGGTCTAGGGAAAACATACCTACCAGACAATCCCCACTGCCTCAACTCAAATCCACCCCACATGCCTGCACTCAAGTTACATAATGTCTATTAAAAGCATCATCTCCACTCTATCTATAACATCATTCCTAAAGCCACCTCCGCTCTGGGAGACCCTTCTTTAATGGTCTTCAAATTCTATCTATCTTACTTCAGAAATGTCCCTGGGATCTGATCTTTCTTCTCTATACCCATGGCAGTTGCCCTAATAAAGTCATATGCAACATCACTTCAAGCAAAGCCGGGCCACAGATAGGAAAGGGGTCCCTTAAGATAACAGCACCTACTGATGTCTGATGTCATGGCAATCTTAGTTCATGTAAACACATTCTATAAAATTCACAAAGTGAATCAAAACCTCCTATGGACAGATTTTTCAGAATGTGTCCCCAATGTTAGATGATATATGACAAAAATAAAATAAAATAACCTAGCTCAGCTAACAGCACAGTTATGTGCTTTCCAACCTTGTATATGTCGCAGCACACCTGGAGATATGTACAGAACACCCTGGGATAAACAACTGAGACACCTTATCCAGGCTTCCTGAAACATGGAGAAACCAGCATTTCAAACACACCTAGAGCCTTTTCCTGTACCCATTCCAACAACTCTGATAGAGATAATATTTCACTTAATCCACTGTATGACCTCACTGAGTGGGTTTTACTATGACCATTGTCTCCCTATTTCACAAATGGTAAGGAAGTGATGGGATAAGATAATTAAGTGACTTGGCCAGGATAAGAACTCCAGGTTGTCTACCCAGAATCTCCCTCCACTCAGCTACCCCCCCACACACACACACACACATCATACAAAGAAAATGTGATCATGTACTCCACCAGAGGAGTCTGATGACACTGACTGGTCCTGGACACTTACATGGTGACTTCCAGGCAAAGCCTTCCCTACAATCAGGGAAGCACCACCACTGGGTGCTGGGCTCACATCTCCTCCTTTCCACCGTCTTAGGATGGAAAGACACCATTGGCTATGACTTACCTGTTTCCATGCCTCACTCTTCCATTTGTGTTCAAGGGCAGGGATACTGTCTTATCCATCCACCTTGACTTCTCCTGCTTCTAGCAC
Source organism: Onychomys torridus (assembly GCF_903995425.1). Lineage (NCBI taxonomy): Eukaryota > Metazoa > Chordata > Mammalia > Rodentia > Cricetidae > Onychomys > Onychomys torridus. The sequence goes on from NC_050445.1 coordinate 30,152,957, forward strand.
AGGGCACACCCTAATACCATGCACTTTGGAGACAGGCATGACTACCACAAGGAACCCTTTGGAAGGTCACAATGTACAGAGAGTCCAGCTGAAATTATTACATGCAATTAAAATAATTGGGGCAAATTAAAAGTGTGATGGTTAAAAGGACATGATTGTTGCAGAACTCTTAGAGACTATGTAGCACTCAGACTCTCTGAACAAGGAGAGGCTTGTCAATCACAGTGAGGAAGAAGTTAGCCACATTGATCACAGATCCATGCCTCGATAGACTTGGCAAATGTAGGTCAATGGGGCTCTCTTTTTGCTGAGGTGAGGGTGTAGAAAAGAAAGACCAGAAGCAGATATAAAGAACAGAAGGTTAAAATAAGAATTCCCCGCAATGGGTTGAGTGGTTACAGTGGGGTAGGTTGTGGTCTGCGTAAGGGAACCGCCTGAAGTACCTGGATGCCTAAAGCCAGCTGTTGCTCTATTTGTCAAACCCTGTACTCTGGTGGGGCAAGGCTAGGGAGCTCCCCTGCCAGAGGGGCTGGCCTGATCTAATTTGCACAACAACAAAAAAAAAAATGCTGTGTGATCTAACTGCAGCCCTACATGCAATAATTTAAAAATCAAACAAAATGTTCTCTGGACCCAGCCTTGGGAGCACAAAACCAGATGCCATTCGAGATGAGCAGACTGGTGCCTGTCATTCATGTCTGCAAAAAGTGCCTCATTTCTTAGCTGAGGTCAGGTTCTCTTAGCCTCAACACAAACCCAACAAATCGCTATAGGTTGCAGGAGAGCTGAAATGAGCTGTTGCCCCCATGGCCTCTCCCCTGCAGCTCACTTAGCCAATAAGAGGAAAGGCCTCATGACACTCAGCAAGAGCAAAAACTCAAGGTCCAGGCCATGCAAGTAGTAGCCAAAGAGCCAGGCTGGAGCAGCAGGGACAGCTCCCCTATGAGCCCTCACTGTTTGCTTTGCCTCCGGGACTGTAAGCTTCCTGCCTTTGACAGCAATTAAATCAGAAAGATTCAAATATTGCCTAAAAAGAAAGGCAAAATATTTATCCATGTGTCTGCAGGTCCTGTCAGTGTACTGGGCTTTCATAAATACAGGCGCCATCTGGGCACCCGATACGTGTGCCCAGAATGTGAGCTTCTGGCTACAGACAGGTTTCCCTGCGGTGAGTGCTGTAGAGGGTGCACTCTGCACGGCAAGAGGATATCTGAAAGCCTCATCAGAACAGAGGCGAAGATGCCTTCACCGCCACTTGAGTTCCATCCCACAGACTCCAAGGCCCTTAGGAAATCGCAACTGAGGGAGGCCTGGCCAGTGAGGCCCTAAGTGCAGCTCCCTTCCCCTGACCCCACCCTTGTGACCTCTCTCATGGTCTTCCTACATATAGGCCAGACACAAAATACTCCAACAGAAAACTGAAGAGAATTTTTTAATGGGCAATGTAACTCAACATACACCAAAACAGAAACCTTATTCTAAAATAGGCAAAGACTTGAGTGACATTTCACCAAGAAGTCATTTAAATAATCAACAGGTGTATGAAAAAGACTCAATATCACTAATCATTGGGAGAAATGCACATCAAAACCATGATCAAAATATCAACTTACACCTGATAAAATGGCTACTACCAAAAAGTATAAGTAAGTGTTAGGGAAGAGAGAGAGTCAGCTAGGTGTGGTGGACCATGCATTTAATTCTAGTTCTCAGGAGGTAGAGGCAGGTGGATCTCAGTGAGTCCCCAGTCAGCCAGGGCTATGTAGTGAGATCCTGCCTCAGAGAGGAATGGAAACTGAAACCTTTGCATACTAGGACTATAAATTGGCACAATCACTATGGAATGCAGTATGGAGGGTCTTTAAACTTTAAAATGGAGCTACCACAGGACCAACTAATCAATATCCAAAAGAATCAAAGTCTGTATCTCAAAGAGACATCTGTTCTCCTATAATTGCTACAACATCATTCACAACAGCCAAAGAAGGAATTGGCCTAAAGGTCCGTGGATGGATGAATGGATGAAAAAACTGTGGTATATTCATTTTTAAAAATGCTATTCAGTCTTTAAAAAGAGATGTCAGCATGTATGGCTACACGGAAGAACCAAACACTGCATGATCCAACTCACATGAAGGATCTGAAATAGTCATACTCACACAAATGGAGAAAGGAATGAAACATTGCTCAAAAGGTGTGAAATATCAGTTATGTAAAAATGAAATAGGCTCTAGAGATCTGCTTACAATGTCTCGTCTGCAAAAGACAGCACTCACTGTACTGCACTCAAAGATCAGTTTAGAGATCAGAGGAGGAGGATAGACGAGGTCCATGAATGGCAACAAAAGAGCTAGCAGAACCTGGGCTTTGGGGGGCAGAGGAGGTCACTGCAACCAGAACCTGTTGACAGTGGCCATGTGGAGAAAGAGTTCTAACCAGGCTGAGGCAGGAAAAAAAAAAAAAAAAACAAGCATCCATCCTCGCACTGCTCCCACCTGCAGGCTCCTGACAGCATCTCCAGGTGTTTGAACTCAACTGGATGTGAGGGGGAAGCAGTTCAGCCTGGGGGGCTTAAACAACTGGAGAGGAGTGAAGGCTGAAGGTTCAGGCTAACTGGGGGGAGCAGAGGGAGCTCACTCTCCCCTCTCTTCTGCAAGTATGTCCCTTGCTCTAGCCTCTTCCACTCACACCCCTCTCCTTCCAGTTAGCATGAACCTCCACACTCTCCCTAAGTCTACCTCTAAGTCTTCAATGGTAAAGGGAGTACTGGGAACTGGGAATGGAAAAAGGCAGTGCTATTCACTCCACTGTCAATCCTTCCTTTAAGATCTAAGGCATGAATGTCAAAATTCATATCAGCAAGAACTCCATTGCCATGGGATGGTCTGTATGTCAAATGTGTTGCTCTGATTGGTTAATAAATAAAACACTGATTGGCCAGTATCCAGGCAGGAAGTATAGGTGAGACAAGCAGAGAGAAAAATTCTGGCAAGTGGAAGGCTGAGGCAGAGAGACACTGTCAGCCGCTGCCATGACAAGCGAGATGTAAGGTACCGGTAAGCCACAAGCCACATGGCAACCTATAGACTAATAGGAATGGGTTAATTTAAGATAGAAGAACTAGATAGAAAAAGCCTGCCATGGCCATATAGTTTGTAAGTAATATAAGTCTCTGTATGTTTACTTGGTTAGGTCTGAGAGGCTGTGAGACTGGCAGGTAAGAGAGATTTGTCCTGACTGTGGGCCAGACAGGAAAACTCTAACTACAAAGAGAAAACTCTAGCTATACTCCATAAATAAGAAAGTATTATCAGTGGTGGCCCTAAGACTGATGGCCCCCATTTCAAGTTTCCAGATACCATAGCTCTACTTACTCATGCTTGGTAGAAGGTTGCCTACAAACAAGGGTTATTAAGGCAGCCACCATTTTACAAGTAGAAGGGACTCATTACATCAACTGATAAAGGAAGAAAGTGGGGAATGGACAGAGGAGGGAAGGGGAGCAGCCGGTCTTCCATGTTCCCATGGAGCCTAGGACATCTGGGCTTCCCAGAGGCCAGGCTTGTCACTGGCCATGACAGCCTCATGAAGCACACTCTCTCATCTCTCATACTGGGCTGACAGTTCTTAGTCAGTTTCTTAGCTCAGGGCTAAGCGCCCCGCACTTAATAAAGACAGAATAAATAAAAAGTAGAAAGAGCATCTAGAAAAGATGAAAAGCCAACACCAACTCAAAAAAAAGGGGGAGATGGATAAGGAGAAACAGAAAGAGAAGCAGCAGCAGGAAGAGAAGGAGAAGAGGAGGGGGAGAGCAAGAGGAGGAGGAAGAAAGAGAAGAAGGAGCAGCAGAAGAAGGGGAGAGGAGAAGAAGAAACTAATCAGAACTTAAGATTCAGCCTTTAGCTCTTCTTTAAAGAGTATTTTCTCAAAGGAAAAAAATTAACATTACATTTTACTAGGGTGAGGAAGTAGTAGGATTTTCTCTAGCAGATTAGGAAAGCCATTTCTTAGATACATGAGTATTCTGTTGGATCCTATAGAACCCCAAAGGGCAGCATGGTTCAGGAGATGAGAGGTTTGAGAGTGGAGATGATGAAAGGGCAGAGAGCAGACCTGGGTAACTCCAAGGAATCAGGAAGACAAGATGAGCCATTAGATCCCACACCTCCATCAGCCCAGCCCCAAAGAAACTGATGGAGGAAGTAGGAAGGGCCCACCTTTGACAACCAGCAAGCAATGTTGGCAAGAACTTTACTTAAGAAGCAACTCGCCACAGAAGCTCATCACAAGAAACATTCCTACCACCTCTCCCATGTCTTCTCTTCAGCACCTTCTGCTCCACCCAGCTGTTCTGAGATAAAAGATTTGCAGGGATTCCAGCTGCTGCCAACCCAGCCTGACTGTCCTCTTCTTATCAAGGAAAAGTGTTTGCTGCATCTTTACTTTTGATGCTTATCAAAGCATTCCATTTTTACATGCTTTAGTTTTAAACTTGTGGTGTCAGTATGGCCTTTTAATGTTGTTTTGTATACACTACATAGATTGAATCCTAAATATTTAATTCCTTTCCATCCTGTGTTACATTAGTGTTGGTTATGAGTAGTGTTCAGAATCCCTTCTGATTGCACATGCGGAATTTCATTTTCCAAAACCATCATGTCCCATTCCTCCTGCTGCTGAATTCCAGGCCATGCATGCATACACCTTTCCTTAGCCTGGTCTACTGACCATGAGGAAGCAATACTGAACAGCTATTTGTATAAGAATCTTGTGTTTCTAGCTCTAGTAAAAGCTTTAAGACAGAGGAGTGTATATCCTCCATCCACAGTGAGCAGCCACTTGTTTATTGATATTGATGGTAAAATTGGTGTTTGGCATATTTACACGTATTTTCTATCAATGGTTGCTTACTAAATGCTTTCTGTGTTTGGTACTGTATAAAGCACAAAAGTCAAGCACTGTCATTCCCCCCATGTCATAGGTGAAGGATCAAAAACTTAGACACCCTGCTCAGCACACAACTCTTGGGTAGCAAAGCTGGGATTCAAACCTACCAGGAACATTACTGAGCACCACACAGCACTCATACATGAGAAGAAATGGGGGAAATCAAGATCTTCTGAAGGAGAGTGGGGACCTTAGAAGGTTCCATGGTACTTTTTATATAAAGCACAACATTTCCATTTGTGTAGATTTGCAGCATATACAGACTCCACAGCTCTTATATTAGAGAAAAATGAAATGTTTGCTTCCATGTTCCCCTCACAGGCTGCAGAGAGGCTAGCACTGAAGCCATAACATGGGTACAGAAGACAAGATGTTGAAAGCACCATTTTCATGCCAGAACCTCAGCTACATTCCAGTCTCCACTTGCAGGACAGCAGGAACCTTTAGGACAACTGGTCAACCTCTCAGGGCTTCCATTTCTTTATCTGCAGAATGTTGATATTAATGGTGCTCTGCTCATAAGATTGATGAGTAACAAATGAGATAGCCTATGTAAAACCTGCTCCACAGTGAGCATTCAATAAAAGCTCTCATCATTTGTTAGTTATGCCTCTGGAGACATGCATCCTGCTCTTACAATAGTCTATAAATATTTAAAAACAACTCTCATGCCCCACCCCACCTCTAAATCTCCATTCCTTCCACCTGAAGAGCCCCAAGTTCTCCCAAACACATGCAAAACCCATCACCACACTGGTCACTGTGAAGTTCCAGCCTATGAGTGAGAATCTCCCCCAGTGCCATAGATCACTGGTAGTCATCCCCACATACAGTCAGGTTTGCGTAAGCTACTTGACCATGGGCTCCCCAGTCTAGGTGCTCTCACTGCAAAGTTGATCAAATATTTCTTTGAGAAAAACCAAAGATCTAGACAAAATGTACAAGAAGCAATGAGAAGATCTTTGTTGAGCCTTGGAGGGTGCCCTGGTTGCTCTCTATTTTTGTGATAAAGACCATGACCAAAAGCAACTGGGTGAGGAAAGGGTTGGGTTTGGTTTCTTCTTGGCCTTGGGAACAATCTTACTGCAGAGCTGATCATCCCAAGGAATATGCCAGGTAGTTTTCTACAATGAGCTAAACTGACTCAAATCCCACCTATGTTCATGCAAAAGTCTTTGGGTTGGTGGTGGGTTGTGTTGATGTTGTTGTTGTTGTTTCCATTTATTAGCTCAGTATAGAATCTTCTATTTGTTCCAGCCCCTGGAGGAATTTTTGGATTATGATCTTGTCATTCTACAAATTAGCAATTACTCCCACATGCTCTATCAGCAGGCCATCGCTATTCTCATCCAAGCCATTGCTAAAATCTCCTCACACAGTGGGGTTGAAGGGAACTCTGCCCAAGCATACACAGAATCCCCATGTGAGCAGAAAGCAATTCATTATAGAAAGTTCTCTGCATGTGATTGTTCAGCCTTCTGTGAGCCTGCCTCTTGACTTGCCTAGGCCCAGCTTATTTCCTCACCTTAGCCACCATCATGAGAGACCTTGCCTTACAAAACTCTCATCCTGATCAACATATATAAGAGCTAGACCCCCCAAAAGAGACTAAGGCAACATGGAACATCTCGTTTGACATCTCAGCATCTTGGCTCCTGGCTGAGTTGCTCCTCTACCATATGCTCAATAACCCCTTTGGATGACTTTCCAAAGCTCCCTCCCCCATGGCTTCTGGTCTCTGTTCCTGGGATCTGTTAGTCTTGAAACTGAGTATGGATCCTAGCACCGTGGACTCCATTGCTCCCTTTGAACCATCCTAGCTACTCCTTAAACAGGGATGACAATACTGAATTACATGACCTCTACTATTCCTCCACTTCATCTAGTCACCAACATTCCAACTAGTACACAAAAAGGAAGGTGACCAACTCTGCCTCTCTCATGGCAGCAGATGACAATCTGTGGTTTCCATTCCTCCAGCATCTCCCTCCATTGCTCAGCATGGTCTTTTCATTGCTTTCTAAAGACACTCTGCCCTGAGTAAAGATCACAGCATCTAACATTCTGCAACCTTCTGTGCTAAAGGTCGCCTCATTTTTAGTGCAAAGTGTGACCTTTTTAATACTATTTCTTCATTCCTCGACACTGGGTGTCTTTTTTCCCATCTTCTGAGTCCTTTTGTGGGTTTTAAATGAGGCATTTTTTAATGTCATTTATAGTCACTTCTTCACAAAAGGAAATGAAGAAGGAGCTGCCACTGTGATTGCCCCATCAACCCTGCTAGCTTCTGGCCTCCTGTTCTCTATTTGGTTCATGTATTTTCTAGCCTGAGACATACTTAATGGGAAAGAATGAGAAGGTGAGGTATGGCTTTAAATTGCCACTTGGGGTATAGTAAATAATCTGTTTCTGCATTCCCATCACACCCCTAATAACCTTCCAGAAAGTTCAGAACTGCAAGCTGCCACTGCCCTAACCATGGTGCCCTCCCCAGCAGCACACAGACACCCAGCACGGAGTCTGCAGCTCCCCCATGAACACTTTCGGCTGGTGGAAGGATCATCCATCTCAGGGCTCTGACAGACAAACGAGGCGAGCAGGAGACCAGATCTGGTTTTTCATGGAAAACAATGAGCTCATGCTTTCTCTCTAGGGGCTAGGAAGTGGAGACAGATCGGGAGATGGAGAGACAGTGATGGAGGCAAGCGGCAGTAAGAAAGATGGGCCTGTAAGAGGGGGAGGCCAGTCTGATACTTTTTCCACGTCACTATTGATAAGAATCCTCAGCTCCCGGGCCAGAGGGAAGCATCCATTCCCTTTACATTAAGAATTGCACATGATGTGGTCATCCTAAAGGGGAGGGACATGAGAAGATAAACAGAGTTAGGGATTTGTCATCCCGGCTTCTTCAGACAAAAGTGAAATGATTGTTCATGAGTCACTGGAACCACAGACGCCAGGAGAGGGACAACTCCGCTGCTTCGTCCAGCTGCCACCTCTGGGTGTGAGGTCAGGATCTGATGAGAGAATTTGGTCCAGCTTTGTCCACCAGGGATTGCCTCCTTCTGGTGCACACCTCCATAGGAAGGCCAGGGCAAGCCAAATGGAAATTGGGTGTTTCCAAACAGCTCAACGAATACTTGCTTTCTGCTATGGGAGTGTGGGGGAGTCCAGATGACTGAGTTTTTCACTTTTGTTTAAAAAGGGAGTTGAGTTATAGATACTGGTTTACCTTTCTACTAACTAATTCAGTGAGGGAGGGCCTATGTATGCAGGACATCTTGTGTGTTTGGGGCAGAATTGGGAGGAACTGAGCTGCACATGAGAGACTAAACCCAGGTGATTATTTTCCTTCTTGCCCACTGTATGCCTTGGTCTAAAACTATATAGAAGCTAAATGCCACAATAATAATAGAAATATATAATAGATAATATATAAATAGGTAAATGATGTTTTTCTTTATGTCACTACTCACAAAATTAACTATTTTCATGTTTAAGTGGCTAGATTAAAAGTCCTAAAGTGGTCATTTGTCCTGGTTGCCCAGTTGTATTAAGAAACAGTAGTAACAATAGGGATAGTGATTAATCCACTCATTCTCTATGATGGCAGTAGCCGTGGTACACAGACAAGAGCCTGATACACAGACCAGCTTGCCTGGGCTTAGACTCTGGCCTTGAGACTTTCTGAGTGCGTGGTTTGGGTCAAATTAATGAAACCCTCTATGTCTAAGTGTCTTCACTGGAGGGAGTGGGACATAAGTATCACCTACCCCTTGAGATATGCTGTGAGAGTGTAATGAATTAATACAGGTAAAGTGCATAGTACCTGGCACATGGCAGGCATTTCATGATGACTGCTGCCACCATTAACCCACAATTCCACAGAGGACATAGGTTTAGCTAACAAGTCAGATGCCAAGAACGTCCTCTACGATATGCCATGCATCAAGCACATACCTGGACTGGTTTAACTAGAGATAAATAACCCATGACACAGCCTCTCCTGTCAGTCTGTCTTCTTGCCTGGTGTGCAGATGCTCAGTTTCTTCTCAGCCATGTCTCTGGCATCCTTCCTCACCCCCAGTCCCACCCCCTTTCCTTATTTCCTAATCCTGGTTGCATCCTACAATCTAGTCTTGGCCTGAGGACCAAACTCACTGTCCCCAATTTCCAGCCTCTTAAATATCAATTACACCAGTGATCTTGAACCTGCCTCCTGACCTTTGCCTAAGATGCCCCTAGACACAAAGACAGAACACAGCATCAAATATAGTTTGATGCTTGGCAAACCCAGAAAAGTAAGATATAGGACTCAGCTTTGATCTATAATGATATTTGGTGGTTGAACTTGGGTCCCCAAATCCCCAATTACTAATGGATCCCCTTAACATAATGAAATATACCCCCAGACACCCAGGCTAGGTGAGTGGAGAGGACCAGCTTGTCATAGTTAGGTAACTAACTAACTGTTCATCAAAAGGCAACTCAACACTTCCCTAGGCGCACCATTCCTCCAGCTCCTGGGCTCCTTAGCTTCCTCCATGCTTCACTGGGACCAGCAGCCAGCACACAGAAACAGGGCAGTAAGGTAGACAGCTGTCTCTAATCTCCTTTTGCAAGACTTCAGGGAGCCACTCCAGCCACTGGGATAAACAGAACTGGTGCCATATAGCCTGGCAAGAAAGCTTCCTCAAGGGACTCAGCCTCTAGGAAGCAGAGCCAAGAGCAGAAATGGTTCCATGCAGAGGCTGGAAGCAGGAACAGAGCAGATTGGAAGGTAGAGGACAAATTTAAGGGAAAAGAGACCATGACAGGGATTGGGTGATGAAATGGAAGAAGGTTTAGGTGGTTAGCACCAGAGAATTTTCTAATTGCTTATATTATACTGCTTAAAAGATAGAATATGTGAATATTTTTGGTTTCCTTTTGCTCTATGAGATATCTCTTTGTCTCCCTCTGCTCTCTGTCTATGTCTGTCTCTCTCTATCTGTCTTTCTGTCTCCCTGTGTCTCTGTGAGTCTCTCTCTGTTTCTGTGTGTCTCTCTGTGTCTCTCTGTCTCTCTGTCTGTCTGTCTCTCTCTTCTGCACCAAGCAACAGCATCTAGGTCCCCTTTCCAAGAGAACAGTCCTCCACTCACCACCCTGCTCATCTGGATCCCTTTGTCTCTCCCCTCTCCAACAGAACCCTGACCCTCTCTCCTGCCCAGGAGGTAAGCAACATAGTTAGATGGGAATACAGAGTTCATATAATCCAGCTCAGCCCAAACCACATGGGGATTTATACTAACAACAGCATTCTTAATGGGGGGGGGATGGATTCTTCAATTAATGGTATTCAGAAAACTGGGCAACCCTCTGGGAATAAGTGAAACTAATTGCACACTATGTAACTCAAACCAAAATAAACTTCAAATGCATCAAATATTTCTTAGAGGGAAAAAAATCAAGCCAAAAAGTACTAGAAGAAGCAATGAGAAAATCTTTATGAGCCTTGGAGAGTGTTCTGGTTGGCTTTCTACTGCTGTGATGAACACCAACCAAAAGCTATTTGGGGAGGAAAGGTTTAATTTGGCTTACAGGTTAACTGAGGCAGTAATTCAAGGCAGGGGCCTGGAGCAGAAACCACAAAAGAATGCTGCTTACTGACTTAGTTACTTTTCTCCTTTCTTCCTTCCTTCTTTCCTTCCTTCCTCCCTCCCTCCCTCTCTTTCTTTCTTTCTTTCTTTCTTCCATCCTTTCTTTCTTTCTTTCTTCCTTGCTATCTTTCTTTCTTTCTTTCTTTTTATTGTTGTTGTTTTTAAAGACAGGATTTCTCTGTGTAGCATAGGCTGTCCTGGAACTTGCTTTGTAGCCCAGGCTGGCCTCAAACTCAGAGATCTGCCTGCCTCAGCCTCTTGAGTGCTGGGATTCAATGTGTGCACCACCACCACCTGGCCAGTTACTTTTCTTAACCAACCCAGGCCCACCAGCCTAGGGATGGCACCACTCTCAGTGGGCTTGACCCTCTATCATCAATTAGCAACTAAGAAAATGACCCATAGGCATGTCCACAGGCCACTTTGATGGAGGCAATTCTTAACTGACATTCCTTCTTCCCAGGTATGTATAGGTTTGTGTGAAGTTGACAAAAAACCAACCAGTAGTGAGAAGAATGCCTTTGTCACTTACACTCCAATTTCTATATGAGAAAAAGTTTATAAAGTTGATTACATAAAAATACAAAATTGAGTGACATAAGCAAATGAGAGAGAAATAGAGGGAAATATTTGCAGTGCATGTCATAGAAAAAAGACCAACTTGCCTCACACATGAAGTACCTGCAAATTTATAGAAAAAACACAAACCAGTCCTGTATTAAAATGAGCCAAAGAGATGAATGGATCATTCATGGAAATAGAACTGTCTCTTGAGCACACGAGAAGATGTTCACAAACACTCAGTATAAGGAATCATATATTAAATCCGCAATGAGATGTCATTTGAAAGTATCATTTGGACCAAAGCCTTGATAGCACCCTGAATGGTCACAGTGTGGAAAAAACAAGACTGTCACAGGCTGCCGCTGTTGCAGTATAAATTTTGTAAATTTGTTCAACCTCTCTGGGGAGCAATTCATCAACATCTCTCAGAATTACAAAGGCTCAACTTGACCCAGAAATTCCACTTTTAGCAATTTATCTAAGAGATGCGATCTCACAGGTGTGAAATGACATATGAACAAGGTTATTCATTGCCACTCTGCTTAAAAGAATAAGCTGAGTTTCCATCAATAGAAGGCTGATTAAATAGATTATGGAATATCCACACAAGGGAAGGCTGTGCAGCCAATTTCAAAGAGACAGAACTCGTCATAAAATAACCTGGAAGGCCTTACAAGATAGATTAAGTGAAACATGGGCAAGGTATAGAACAGCATGTAAAATATGTCACATTTATGGTGTTAAAGGGGGCAAGATATACTAGGTATACATATACAAGTCAATGTGCAGGGGTCTGTTCGCATATGCATAGGCATCTCTATGCAGAAACATTAGGCATCACTGGCATCAGTGATCATTTGTGGTTAGAGATCTGGGAATGTCTTGGAACTCTGTCCTCCAATGCCACTGTCATCTTAAAACCAAAGCAGCTGTTGATTACCACACAATCCTCACAAGACCAGGCCTGTTAACATTCCCTACTGGAGGGGAGGGCTCAAGAAGTGGCAAATCATGAGGCAGGCACATAGGTGGATACACGAAACCTGTTCCTACCTGAAGATACCTAAGAAGATACGTAAATGGTTATCCACTGTTGAGGAAAGAGAATCTGCTTCTCAGTAGTGCTGATGCCCATAAGTTGCCCATGGTCCTGAAAGCCCAGCTTGGATAATCCTTTTGCAAAGGGGAGCAACTGAATTCCCCAGGAAGTCAGCTGCTTGGCTCAGACAATAGCCATACACTATACACAGGTCAAGTGCACCCTAGGTGGAGCCAGCACCAGGATCCTCACACTAGCTGTGCTGACCATGCACAGTCCTGGTAAACGGGCCCCTGTCTTACTGTCCCTTCACTGGGAGCAGAATGTGATGACCCTGTCAGTCACCTGTTCCTCCAAGCTGAGGACCTGCTTTTCCCCTCCCCAGATGCCATCAAAGGTGATTGGATACCTGGCCCCACTGAACCAGTGGAATCTTGGCTTCCAGAGCCCTCAGGCTTTGACCCAATAGTGGGCATGATTTCCTAGATGGTGCTTTGCCCATTCACTGTCCGCCTGTTGGGATGTCTTCATAGGCTGAACTAGCCCCATTCTGCCTTACTGATACTTCTTGCATTCATTACTGGCTGTCTCCTGGGAGTCCTGTTGGCCACTGCCTAGAAGAACTGTCTTCATGCATGTGCCTCTTCCAGCCAACCCATTGGAGCATTGCTCTTAGAAATAGCTCTTCAAGTCCTGCCTCTGGCTATGTGCTGCTACATTGTAGTGAGAGATTCACTCTTATCATTTGATGTTCCTTCTAGGTTATGTTTAAAAGGGCTCAGAAAACCTCTCATGATATCTCAGCAAGCCCGCATAACCACTGTTGGGCAGATGAAATGCGCCTTCAGAGTACACCTTCAGAGCTATGCTGTCATCACTCTTGTCTTTTCAAAAGACACAGTGACCTCCTCAGTTTGGGCTTGCTATTCATTATCAGCTAATTCCACATCAGGTACTGCAGCCCTGGACCTTCCTCAGGCAGCAGAGCTCAAGGATCTCTTCCAGCTCAGTATTACCAACAAATAACTCTGGCTGTTGCAGGGCTTCCAGAATTTGGGCAAGTACGTGACCTTGATTCTCTCCAGGCTTATCTTCAATCCACAGTGCATCCCAGACTTTGCAAAGCAGCCTGTAATTTCTGTGTCCTCTCATGTGAGTACTTCAAGGTCACAATCACCAGCACAGAGCAATCAGCTCTCAAATGACTGTCTTAATGGATGTTGTTTGCAGCATATCCCAACTAGAATGTAAGCTTATTTCTGTTTTATCTCCTCATAACACCTAGGGAAGAATAGTGCTGTGCATACAGATGTATGATGTAAGGGAAGGAGAGGCCCAGGGCTGAAGGTCAGAAGGCCTAGGTTTAAGTCACCAGTAAGCCTCTCAATTTCTCTCGGACTCAGTTTTCTCATAAGCAGATAGAGAGCATGAATACCTGTTTTGAAGAATAGCTGCAAAAGTCCACATGTTTAGGTACATGAGGGTTCAGGAGGCTGGAGATGTGACACAGTCGGTAGAGTGCCTGCCTGGCATGCACAAAGTTCTGTATTCAGTCCCCCAAGTGTGGTAGTGTAAGCCTAACATCCCAGCACTGGGGATATGGAAGAAGGAGGTTTAGGAGTTCAAGGTCACCATTGGCTACACAGAAAATCTGAAGCCAGCATTAACTATATGAGAACTTGTCTCTAAAAAAGAAGTCAGTTTTAGCCATCTTACACAATCCAGAAGCTGCAAGGGTTAATCTATTTTATTTTATTTTATTTTATTTTATCCCTTAGAAGCCTGTTTGTTTCCTAATGAGAGACAGAAAGGCACAGATCCAGATAGGAGGGGAGGTAGGGAGGAACTAGAAGGAGTAGAGGAAGTGGAAACTGTAATCACAATATATTTTGTGAGGAAAGAAAATTCTATTTTCAATAAAAGGGAAAATAAATAAGTGTACTGAAAGTCATTTCATAAACATCTCCTAGAGGAAGCTCTCTAGAGACAAGAGCTCTTGCCTGCCACATGGATTTTGGAATGCTCTGCCATGCTGGCCACTGCCTCTCCTGAGAGTTGCCACGGGGACCAGTGCCCTGGTGTTAGAGTGGCCAATACCACTCACAGCCCTGCTAAGGTACTCACTGTGCAGGGCAATGGAGACAACCACCTTCACCACAGCTCCATCTTCTCAGCAACCAAGCCTTGCTTAGCCATGAGCTGGGACTTAGCAAAGGATTTTGATCTACATGGATGAACAAGATACCAAAGGCACTGAAGGTACATTCTGCCAGCATAGACAGCATGCCCTAAGATTGGCTGATACCAAAGAAACTAATCAAGATAAGTAAACTATGTGTTAACAAATCAAGAACACAGGCAGAGAACACTCTAGGTCAAAAGAGCCGATGAGGAAAGAAAGGCAGGAACCCTGAGAGGGAAGGCAGAACCAGCTGCCCCACAGCGCAGCTTCATAGCCACAGTCTTGTCAGGTGCCACCTCTAATCAGCTCTGCTCTCAGATATAATCTTGCGGATTCCCCAACAACGAGCAGATAGAGTTACAGTCCTCAGGTTATGGCTACTGGCATCACTATCCTCTCAGTTTTGGGCACTTTCCCACACCATAGAACGAGTCCCTGTTTCCTACTCATGACTTTTCCCTCTTTGGCCATAAAATGAACTGGTCTTGACAGCTAGGGAGCATGAATGGGACCCACCTAGGTCCTCATATGTGTGACAGTTGTATAGCTTGGTCTATTTATGGGATTCCTAGCAGTTGGAGCAGGGCCTGTCCCTAATGCTTGAGCTAGCTTTTGGGAACCTATTCCCCATGCTGGGTTTCCTGCCCCAGCCTTAATACAAAGGGAGGAGCTTAGTCCTACCCCAACTTGAAGTGCCGTGCTTTGTTGACACCCATGGGCGGCCTGCCCCTTTCTGAAGAGAAACAAAGGAGAAGTGGATTGGGGGGATAGAGGAGAGGTGATGGGGGAGGGAATGGTTGGAGAGAAGGGAGGGGAGACTGTGGTGGTTGGGATGTAAAATAAATGAAAAAAATTAATAGAAAAAAATTGAAATAAAAAGAACTAGTCTCCCTCCTATATAGATGATGTTTTCCTTCTCCGCCACCACATACACACCCCAAGCCAAACTATTCCCTTTCCTTTTATATTGTTAAGTCTCCATGGCCAGGAAAGAAAACAAGATTTTAGGGACCTAAAAGGTTTTAAGAAATTGACATTTTTAAGGGAAAGGATTCTTAGAACAAACTCATTACAGACCAAAGCCCACATTGACATCATAATTAGGATGGTCTTCAGAGTCCTGGTCTGTACAGGAATCTGAATTAGGCCCTAAATAGTGGCTCCCTGGAAATACAGAGAAAGCATCCTATAAACATATAAGCTGCCCAGACCAGCACTGCCTGGGCCTTAGACTTGTCTGGCATATCCAGAGAGTCAATAGGGTAGCTGCAGTTTAGAGCTGGGAAAATGCTGATTGGAATTCAGAGTATGTTCAGTGTACTTCCAGACTTACCTGCCTCTGTTCCTCTCCAGGCCTTCCAAAAGTTTATATGGAACCAACAAGAGTGTCTGAAAAAATATTCACCCTGACAAAAAGGTCATTGCACAAGCTCAGGCCAAGGATAATAAGTCAGAGTGAGTAGTTGGTCATTCCAAATGCAGAGGGATGTATTGCTTTGAGTATCCAGGCTAGTGGCTCCAGGGCATTGTGCCAGAGCCCTAGGGAAGAGAGATTGAATAAAATAGAGAGCCAACTGCCAGAAATCTTTGTAAGACATTGCCACATACCCAAAGCAGCACAGCACGAGGTGTGATTCCTCTCTAATGAACTGAGAACCGAGGGACCTAGAGGCCAGTCTGCAGCCAGAATCCACAATGTCTGGAAGAGCTATGAGAGCAGATATAGTGTAGAGCAGGAGAGCCTGACAGTGAGGCCAGAGAGAGAAGTGCCCTGACATCTTCCAAAAAGAGATGGCAGAGTCCTCTCCAGCCAAGAGCGTTTAGAGAGCTATAGGACAGTCCAAAAAACCCCCTTGAGCCAATCAAGGATCCTAAAGAACAATAGCAAAGAGGAAGGATAATAAAAATGAGGACACAGAGTCCATGCTTCAACTTGAACCAAGACAGTAGAGCAGCTACAGATCTGCCCATCACTCATGCCAGTCAGATCAAGTTCAGCCAACATACTCCTATCAACTGTATAAAACACTTCACAGTATGATTGAGGAGAAATGCCCTGAAGAATTAGGATATAATGAATGTCCTAACATTTCCTCAAACTTTGAAATTAATCACTGTTCTCATGAGTAATAGCTAATGATCTGATCTTCTCCACCAGATCCAGTGAGGGGGAATACCAACAAACCCACAAGAATGTATCGCCTTTGTGAAAAACCCTCCAGGTGAAGGAATGTTTTTCCAGGAAATGAAGCTGGGGAAGACATATGGCACTGGCTGACCTCAGATGAAACTGAGTTCTATCATGTCTGAAGGTGACATTCATATATTGGGGCTAAAAGTGGCTCCTTTGTGTAGAGGGCTAACTCTAGCATAAAACACATTCATTAGGTCAGGACCCACTGCCCAAAATGCTCTTTTTCACTCAAACATTCTAACTTCATATGCGTTTAGAGTTATCACTCATTTGTGTTATTAAGTGGTAGGCACAGCATAAGGTTTTGAGAAGAAAACTGGATAAAAGATAATTTCAGCCCCTATAATTTATAATGTATAGTTGCCAACCACATAACAACTTTTGGTCAGAGAAAGACTGCATCTTAGCTTATATAAGTACACCATATGATGCTCACATACAATGAAATTGTCTAGTGATATAGTCCCAACTTTAAACAATGCATATTGCCATTTGTTTTATAGGGAACAGAAAGGAAGAAGATGAAAAGAAGAGAAGAAAAATCATGTCTAAGGAAAAAATATTTTGAACAAATACAAGATTTGGTGAGTCACATATTATTAGTAGATAGAAAAAATTCTTGTTTATAAGTTATTGAGATCAGAAAATGGTACATAGTAGAAGTGTGGATATCTTTATATTGTCCCTGATTTTGAGTTTTATTCTGTTTAACAAGATGCTGGCTGTGGGCTTGTTGTATATTGCCTATATTATGTTGGGGTGTGCTCCTATGTTCTGAGATTCTCCAGGACTTCCATTGTAAGGGAATGTTGAATTTTGTGAAGACTTTCCTGCAGTTAGTTAGATAATTGTGTGGTTTCTGTCCTTGAGTCTGTTTATATGATGCGTTATGTTTATTGATTTACAAATGTTGAATCATTATTGTATCTTTGGGATGAAGTCAACTTGATGATGGTGGATAATCTTTTTGATGTGTTTTGAATTTGGTTTGAAAGTATTTTATGAGAACTTCTGCATCCATGTTCATTAGAGATATAGATCTATGATTTTCTCTTTTACTTGGTTCTTTGGTTTTGGTATCAAGATAATACTGGCTTTGTATAGTTCTATTGTGCTTAACTTGTTTTCCTAAATAACAAAGAAAGCACCCAATCACTGCCCCTTTTAGAAGAATGAAAAGGTATGAGTTAATTGAATACTAATTTTTATCATTTATCAAGTTAATTTTCTTGGTACTTTCAGGAATTAAGGACAAACAACAGATATGGAATTTAAGAGCAAATATTCTGATGACAGGAGGGTCTGGGAAGGTGCTAAAGGGTCAGAGCTGCCCCCCTCCCACCCTTAGTCTGTTTCAGCACAGGCTGCTGAATGCTTTCAATCTGGAGAAGGATACTTTTTAACAGAGTTTTGCCTCTATGTAATGATTTATAGTCGACACTGTCTTTATAATTAGAAGTTTTAGCCATTTAGAATACTATTCAAATTCTTTCATTCAATAATGTGTATTTCTCAGGTAGAAAGTTCTGACCAAGAGAAAAATAATAGGCATTTGATATCCTCTGGTCCTATTACCTCACTGATTTATATCAATGCCTTGATGAACCCCATTTCAACATAGTGGCCACTGGATACAAGTGTCCGTATCTCAGCCAGGTGACCCAACCCTCTTCTTTTCTCTACTGGCCTGATTTCTGCTAAAACATGTCCTAGAATTGACTTAAACCAAATAGGAGGATTCTTAACACCTCCCTGGATGCATAGTAGGTCTTCTCAGTGATAACGCCCTGAAACCATTGACCAGTGAGCAGGCCTGTGTCTCCTAGCTTCTTTCACTTGGACCACAATTCTTCTAAGCCCTGATCTGAGGTTAATTGATTTTTCAAACTAAGAGGGAAGAATGAGCAAGTAGTAGAAGCAAGCCTGGACAGAAAGACAACCAACTCAAGGTCAAGCCTCAGAGAATGACCAACAGTCCAAACACTGCTCCAGTCACAGTCTAGGGAGCCAAATGGTGGATTTCAGCCACAGGGCTCTTCAGACTGAGAAGCACTTCCTAGACTGGCAGTTGGGAGCTCTGATTCTAGAGATGAGAAACTGGATAGGAGCAGTGCCCGGGAAAGATGACTTGCCAAGAAGTTTTAGGAAATAAGGAGACAGTTTAGTAGATAAGTCTAAGGCCCAAGGACAGAAGAGAGATGCATGTAACTGGCATCGCTGGTCCCAAATCCTGGCTGTGAATCTGAACTTACTGTCACCCATAAGCTTGGCATTGACAGCTAAGACTAATTACAGATTTTTTTTTAACTGAGGATCGAACCCAGGGCCTTGCTCTTGCTAGGCGAGTGCTCTACTACTGAGCTAAATCCCCAACCCTAATTACAGATTTTTAAGTGACAGATATACATTCATTTGGAAAAAAAAAGCAGTGTTAATGAGTAGCATCCCTCCAGAACGAGAGGACAGAATATAACTTCCCAACCCACTCAAAAATTTGTTGAAAACCAGTCTACACTGAGCCCCAACTTAAGCCAGCCAGTTATTACTAACCCTTCCCTAGCTGGCTAGGCTATCAGACCACCCTGAAATATACATTTCTACTTAAGTTTCAATGAACAAATATTAAAAAACTCACTGTGTTTTAGGGTCTCAAAAGATATATATTCTTATCATACATTCAAAGATATATTTACAGGCATGTTATGATATGAAGTTGCACTAATTTTTGCATCTAACTACTTAATTTTTACCTTCAATCCTGAAATCTGAATTTCTCAGAGAAGAGATAATACCCTCTATTGCTTTTGAATTCTCATTACCATACCTTGAGACATCCAATATCATTCTTGGTATGTATGGAATGGATAAATGGTAGATAAATGGGATGGATGGATGGATGGATGGATGGATGGATGGATGGATGGATGGATGGATGGATGGATGGAAGAAGTAAAGGATGAATGGATGAGTGGATTGGGTAGATTGGTAGGCAAATGAGTGCACTGGTGTTGGTGAAATTTTTCTCAGGTAAAACAGCCTTTAAATGGGATTTAGAAGTACCAGAACACAGGACACCATGGAATCTAGACTTTTACAGTTGAAAGTTACCTTTGATCTGATTTCTCATTCCATAATAAAGAAACTTAGTGCTAGAGGAACTAGTTGACAATAACTTTGCCACATCATTAGTAACTGGCAATAATAAAACCTATGAACTGATGGAGATCCCATTGTCCTTTACAAGGTGATACCAGACGTATTCAAAACATAAGGGTAGTACTTAAAATAGAATTCATCATATTGATTTGGATATGCTGAGGTACAATAACTTCCTATGTGTAGCCATGCCTCCTATAAGCTCATATTGATGTAGAAAATTCACCTGCAGAGTACCAATTTTTCCCTAGGAAGGACTAAAGGAGCAAGACAAAGAGGTCCCAGAAGCAGCATGCACGCACAGGATGGAACTATGGTGAATCTTAGGCTCTCGTGGGTATCTTTACTTTACTCATATTTGTTAGTCTTTAGAGGACGACCGCCCACTCTACCATCTTGACATATTAATAAGCACAAGGGAGAAACCTACCTCTTGCCATTCTGTTTCAAAGGCTTTTACTCCATGAAGAGCTAAGGACCACCTGCTGTCTACGTCTGCCGTTAGCTTAACCAGGTTGCTTTCCTCTTTAAAAATGGGCCCAGATGAGGGGTGATGGAGGTCAGCCAATAGCAAGGGGTACTGAGAGCACAGAACATGGGATGAACAGACAGTGGGAGTTTGGACAAACCAGAGGGGTTGAAAGAAACTGAAAGAGTACTGGTAGAAGGCTACAGTAGAGAGAGGGTGCCTGGAGGACAAAATGGCACCAAACTAGACTTCATCAACAGACCCTTTTGCAACGTGGCCAGGGGTCAGTTCCTACATGGCCCAGGGGACAAAGGACACTTGTTCAGCATGACCCGCCCTGACACTAGCATGGAAACCTTATTGCTCTCAGCCTCACCCTTCCTACCTCACCCTGCCCCTAACCATCTAAGTCTTACCCCCACAGCCTCTCCTCTTTGTAAGGTCATTTTGAATTCTAAATATGGTCAAACAGAACCTGGACTGCAACTATTTCTTGAGACCTAATCTCTGGCTGTCAGCGAGTTCAGGGTGGGGGGAAATCAATAAAGGGATCAGCTGCAAGTGACACAGCGTATCACAGAGATGGTGTGTCAGAGGAACACTGAAGGACTGGCTGGCTGGCTAACGTGACACAACGCTTCAGATGATGACTTTTTACCAGAAAGCCTGTCTTTACCTTCTGTCCCTCAGATGGAAGAAAATTTATGAAATTTTAATTTTTTTTTTAAAAAGTGGGTCTTTTGCCAAACTTTATCCACTTTTCCATTTGGTATATTCTTCCAATACATTCCCTGAATTATTATTGACCCTTGAGCATAGATACTAACTCATGCAATTTTCTGATATTGGTATTAATATAGCCTAGTTGAAGAAAAGTCAATTCTTAAATTGTTAGGAAAAGGGTCTTTTCTTACAAATTTCCAGGAAAGCATATCTAGAAAGAATGTCTCAAGCTTCATATTAGCATCCAGAGCCCCCCGAACTAGTAGTTTCCAGTTTGAACAGGAAACATTCAGAAAATGAGTCAATCTCTTGAAGCACAATTGTACCTCCATTATCTGAAAGTCACTCGTTAGTAACCTCACTAAACAAAAGCAAGGTGAGAATCTAGTGACAGGAAGCTGTAGAGCAAGGGCAACAGCCACACCAAGGATATATGTTCTCAGTCAAGTCCCTGTTCTTCTGCCTGCAGCTAGAGCCTGCTGTTCCTTCCTGGACCAAACTCAAACAAATATAAACTATGTTAATTTGGAGTTCACAGGAAATCATAAACAGAAAAATTTAATTACATAGAACTACCACTAAAAGCTGGCAAATTGGCAGTTGCCAGGAAGTTGTCAGCTTCCACCAAAGGACTCAGGGTGAAGACTTAGGAGATTGGGAGCCAGAACAACTTGGGCCAGTTAGTGCAGGAACAAGAAACCAACTCAATACTGAGGACATCTGCTCTATAGCAACACCCAACATTTGACTTTATGATGGTAGCAACATGTCGCCAATACCACTCTAAGTAATGATAAAAGCAAGCCATTTGATAAAGTAGATGATTCCACAAATTCCTTCTAGAGGCATTTCCACTTTGTGTCAGTTTCAACAGAAAGCTTAAGTAATCCGGAAACAAACTTTGTGGTTCAGTTCTTGTCTCAATGCTTCTAGATTACATGGTCAGGTATTACTACATTGATGCAGATGATGATAAAACATCCATGCTCCTACCTTCTCCAGTGGATAATCCCTTTATGGTCATGTGGTAAGAAAGAGCCTCTCCCTGGAGCCTGCTCTATCTATTCAGTCTGATTAAATGCCTTGTGGCAGATGTGACTGATGAAGACTTGGTCCACTATAACCAGTTGCGTGCTCTCTTCCCCTTGTATGAGCAGGTACCAGACACATGGCAGGTCCTCTCAACCAGAACTCTGCCTTGCTCTGCATGTGCACTTGATGGTTTTCTTGACTGAGAGAGACCTAAGAGGTGGGAAAAGCAGGATTCTGAGAGCATGTTGAGGTGTTTCTGGAGATGACTGATTGGCATGTAGATCTGCAACTGACCAATCCTGAATGTCTCTGGCACAATTCAACAGCCCAGCGGCTCAAATAGAACAAAAGCTGAAGCAGGGGGTAGCCCACCAGTGTGAGCTCTCTCTCTGTCTCTCTCTGTCTCTGTCTCTGTCTCTCTCTCTCTCTCTCTCTCTCTCTCTCTCTCTGTCTTTCTCTGTCTCTCTCTGTCTCTCTCTCTGTCTCTGTCTCTCTGTCTCTGTCTCTCTCTCTGTCTCTCTCTCTCTCTCTCTCTCTCTCTCTCTCTCTCTCTCTCTCTCTCTCTCTCTCTCTCTCTCTCTCTCTCTCCCCCTGCATTCTGGCAGGTTCCTCCGCCATGATCCCATGCAGTGATGTTCTGCTTCACCTCCAAAGCAGTGGGGCCAACCAACCAAATGGGAATGATGAGCCAAAAAGAATCCCTTGTTTCCTGAGCATTTTGTTATAGTGATGAAAGGTGGCTAACAGTGGAACTGAGATGTAAGAAACAAGCAGGGCTGGGTGTAAGGGTCAGAAACTTATCCTGACTTAGATTATTCACCAATCCAACACATATACCCACACTAATAAAACTACCAAAGTCTAGGAACCAGTGAAATAGCTCAGCAGGCAGAGGTTCCTACCACCAATGAGGAACTGAGTTTCACCCCCAAGCCCAGCTGACTCTTATTTCCCTTCTTCTACATGTGTGTCCCACTTCTCCCAACCTCTATATCTCTATATCTCTTAAACACACACACACACACACACACACACACACACACACTGAATGAAAAAAATAAGACTATTAAAGTCTAGATCCACTATGACCTTGAAGCTCTAGAATATTGAGCAGCTAAGTTTCCCAAAGACTGCCACACATTATACTTGACCTAGTAGGTCCAGGGGTGGATACTGCACATCCTTTCCCTTAAGCAACTCAAAACTGAGATAATGATGTCAGCTCGACTGCAATATTCTGGAAGCCAACAACCATGTCCTGGTTGGACTTGTATTCCCAGCACCTAACACGATGCCTGACACAAAATTGACAAGGAACATTTCCTGGTTGGGTTGAATGAATAAAATATGCAATGTGTGTGGACAAAATGGAACCAATCACTGTGTTGTCACCTGTCTCCAACCCTCCCCACATGGTGTCTGGGGACGACTTCATTGGAGGGAGTAGGGAGGGCTAGTATTTGGTCAGTTTGTAAAAACTAGCCTGTGGTCATGATTGAAGATATGGTGATGTCAAAAAAAAAGGTAGCTTGTCTCTCATGAAAAACTCAAAACCCTTACAAAATATGAATCTAATTTGAGGTCACTTAAGAATGACTTATGTCTGGAATAATTTCCTGGGTGCCAATGTTTGTCAATTCATAAGAGTTGCCAGAGTTTCTGCTCAGGAAAGGATTCTGAAGCCTTGTGCTCTGCCCAACCAACTGACCATGTTTGTCATGCTGTGGGAAGGGCACTAGCAAAGGCTCCATCACACACAGCTGTTTCCAGGATAAGTCTCTGACCCTTAAACCCAGCCCTGCTCATTTCTTACATCTCAGTTCCAGTGTTAGCCACCTTTCATCACTACAACAAAATGTTCAAGAAACAAGGGATTCTTTTTGGCTCATCATTTCTTTGGTTGGCTCCATTGTTTTAGGCCTGAGGTGAGGCAGAACATCATGGCATGGGATCATGGCAGAGGAAACTGCCAGAATGTGGAGGGAGGGTGAGCTCACACTGGTGGGCTACCCCCTGCTTCAGCTTTTGTTTCATCTGAACCTCCAGGCTATAGAATTGTGCCAGAGACATTCAGGATGGGTCTTACCCTATCAGTTGCTGATTCACATGCCAATCAGTCATCTCTAGAAACACCTCAACATGCTCTCAGAAGCCTGCTTTTCCAATCTCTTAGGTCTCTCTCAATCTAATCTAATACACTCACACCACAATATATCTGCAAAGATCTCTTCTGTAACAATACCACAAGGAATAGTTTAACTAGGATTTAATGAGGAGAACAAAAGAATTAATTGAGAATGACTAGTTTTGCTTTGGGATGGAACTTACACATAATTATGTGCAGCAAACTAGCATCATTACTCTGTCTACATCTCTGCATCCCAGCCATCACTCCCCGCATGCAGGCAGCAGGTGATAGTTCCTGTACTCCTGGTGTGCCTTGTTCTAGTCATGCTCTAGCCTGGAGACAACTGAGTCCTCACCAGTAACTTCTGAAGAGGCTTAGAAGTTGCCTTTTCTCCTCTCATGGGCCCTGGACAAGCTCCACTTCTTAAGGAAGGACAAAGAATCCTGAAATTCACTCTTGTTCCTATGCTGGGGCCCCTTCTCAGCCGTGTGTTCTCTGCTTCTTTGCAGTGTCTGCCACAGTCTTATTAGCATAACTTCTAGTTTAAGTTCAAGCTGAATAAAACATCCCCTGACACTCCTATCATAAGCAGAGACATGGAGTCTGGAATTTTCTGTGTGGTATTATTCATACCCACCCTCAGGAGTAGCAGCAAATAAGTTTTCACTCTTTTTTTTTAAGTTTTTTAAGTTACTTGAAAATCTCATATTTCTATACAATGTATTTTGATCACATCCATCCCTACTACCTCCCTCCAGATCTCCCACTAGGACCCCCAACATATCTGCCTCCCAACTTCATGATCTTTTTTTGTGTTAATAACCTACTGAGTCAAATTATTGTTGTTGCCCTAGTTAAGATTTCTATTTCTGTGATAAAATGCCATGACCAAAAGCATCAGAGATGGCAGAAAGAAGCTCTTCCTACCTGAGTCATCCCACTGCTCCCTAGACTTTAATAGTTGAGAGAGAGAGAGAGAGAGAGAGAGAGAGAGAGAGAGAGATTATGAGATTAATTGAGCAATCTAAGTCATTCTGAAACACACCTTTGTTTCTTTCTTATGCCTCAAATCCATTGCTCTGGAGGAAACTGTTTATTGGCTCACATACCCAGGTCACAGTCCATTGAAGGAAGTCAAGGCAGGAACCCAGAAGCAGGAACTGAAGTCAAAGCCATGGAGGAATGCTTCTCTCTGGTTTGGCTCCACATGGCTTGTTCAGCCTACTTGCTCATACAACTCAGAACCACCTGCCCAGGAACACCACCCCCTTGTGAGCTGGGCCTGCCTACATCAAATCATTAATCAAGAAAATGCCCTATAGACTTCCTACAGGCAATCTCATGGTGGGGGGGCATTTTCTCAACTGAGATTCCTCTTCCCAAATCATTCTACCAGGACACAACTAACCGCACAGTTGTCCATATGAGCATAAATATTCAGCTATTCACTAGAGCATGGGCAGCCTACCAGGGGCCACACTCCTAAAGAAAAGTGACTCTCTTTCTCTCAGCAGACATAGTTGTCAACAGCTCCTCAGCTTGGGGTGGGGTCCTCAGGAGCCAGCCTCCTATCCACTCCCTCACCAGAGAGCTGATCCTGTCCCTCACCAGCCCAGAGAAAATGGCCCCAGATGACCCATCATGGGAAAAGTGGCCCCACCCCTCACCACTGTTGTAGGAAAGCTGGTCCAATCCCTCACCTGAGGGGAGTGGTCCCAGTGGCCCGGACTGACCAACTCAGCAGCCACCCAGGTACACATCCAAGGCTTTCCCTTGGCACACCCCAACATCTACCCTATCTATGACCTGCCGTACTGTGTGAAGGAACTGGTCCTGCAGAGCTATGGATACATGGTCTACGTGACTGGGGTAACAGTGAAATGTCCAGGGAGTTTCTGTGGTGTGCTGATGGTGTGCTGGAGGCCAGAGGCCTTGAATCTGACCAACAACACACTATACAATGAACATTTGCAAGGAAAGCTGTTTGGACAAAAGAGTCTACAGCATGATACACAGCAGTTCCCAATACCACTAAGATAATTGAAGAGGTGATGGAGAGACAAAGAAGTGTTTGGGGCTTGTGGGGGAGTGGTATTTGTTTGTTTTTTCTCTTTTGTTTTTTTATGTTTTTTGCTTATTTGTTTTCCATTGATTTGTTTACTTGCTTTTTAATTGAAATTGATATTATTTGTATTTTTTAATTTATGATTTTATTTTATTTATTATTCTCTTCTTTTTTATCTTTATTTTTTACTATTTTGTTGTTAATTTTCCTTTGTGGGGACACTACAGGGGTGAGGGGCAAATGTGGAGGGACTGGGAGATGGGTGGGATTGGGGTGCATGATGTGAAATTCTCAAAGAATCAATAAAAAATGGGGGAAAAAAGAAACAAAGAAAGAAATTTTGAATAGCTTTTCTTGTACAGGTAATCACAGCCACTGCAAGTCTAAGGGGACAATGTCACATCATGTCCAGAGGACAGCATTTCACAGCTCCCCTCTCCATCCTCTGGCTCTATCATTCTTTCTGCTCTATCTTTCATGATGGTCCCTAGGTAGGAGGATGCTGGTACCAATGACCCTTCTATGGCTGAACGCTCAGCATTACCTATGCTTAGCACTTTGACCAGCCATGGATCTCTGCACTAACATTGCCTACTGCAAAAAAGAAATTTCTTTGACCAAGATTGACAGCAACATAAATCTACAGGTACAAACATAAATATAGAGAAGACAGTTTGACAATATGACCATTCAACAGTACAAAAGTGGGTTCCATCTAGTAGTGCCTATGACCTCTCCAGACAGGGGCTTTTGACGAAATTTGCAGTAACAGGTTTGAAACCCCTCCTAAGGGGTAGGCCTCACATTCCAGCCAGAAAGCAAGTGGGTATTCTCACAGCCATCATGCCAATGGGTGCATCTTTGCAGATCAACATTGTAGCATGCCGGGTCCATTACTGGATAAGACCACTGATGTCTTTTTTTCCCTCAGCAGATTGCATAGCACCTTCCAGAATTATGAAAGCTAGCCAGCAGGTAGTGTTTCCCAGTCAGCTCAAGACTGATTTCTTTATGTCCTAAAACCAAAGTATATATCGTCTTCAGCAATCGAGTTTTACCGTGTTTATGATAGACTAAGGAGGGCAATCACGCTAGCCTGCACTGACTTCTGTGCCCTCTGAGCCTCCCTGACCAATCACCCATAGAGAGGTATGTTGTGCCGGCACTGAGATTCTCACTGATTAACCCACGTCTAGTGGGAGCAACATGTTCACCATGCAGGTTTCACTCTCTACCACAGTAGTGACTGGCCTCCAAAGGCTCTCAAATAATGTTTACAAACTGACAAAGGAGAGAAGTGGTAAATTAATGGATAAACTTAAATCAACCATTTCATGTTCATTGTCCTGTTCTCAGGAATCCTGTTTCCAATTCTGCAATATTCGGGAAGGTGTTCCATTTCTCTGTGCCTCAGTTTCCTCGGGTGTGAAAGAGCAGTGTGTTGTCCTACAGCATCACTTGGCAGAATGGAGAAAATACACATAGATCACCCACCACGATGCTTGACACACAGTGAGCACACAGCAAAGGGCTGCCATCCCAGCACCTGGCCAAAGCAGGTGCCTCGAGAAATATTTGTTTTAAAAAATGCATGAAGACTCTGAGATCTATAGGCACACACTCCCCTGCTCTCACCCGGCTGCCAAGATGTACACATTCACACAGCATCACTCAACTGTCCCCATCAACTGGCTCATCTCTGACACCACACACCTCCACTTGGTACGGATTTGAAAATATTTCTCAGGGGTAGTAGTAACATGAGGAAAAAGGGGGCCTGACCAATGTGTTCATATAGCCCTGCTTCACATAGCCAGTGTGCATCTGGCCAAGCCAGAAAGTCAAAAAAATCCAAAGATATGAGTTCTAATTCTGTCTCCACCACTTACCTTCTAGGTAACTATGAGCAGCTTACTTGAGCTCCTGGACTAGTTCCCAGTCAGTATAGCAACTGCATAGTCATATCTACATCACAGTACTGCCATGTGATAAAATAGGGGAATGCATGGGAAATGCTTAAAACACTGTCTAGTCAATCACATAGTAAAAGCTCAAAAACGTCAAGATTTTAAAACAGAAATAGGTCTATTACAGAAATAAGAGTAGACACCAAAATTAAAAGCTGGATTTTATAGTGTGTGTGTGTGTGTGTGTGTGTGTGTGTGTGTGTGTGTGTGTAGACTGAATGTCTTATAGCTATTGGCCCATTCACAACTTACAGATTAACTACTCAGTGAGTGGACTAGGAAAAAGCAAGGCACATGATGTTGCCACCTTTGTGGCTTAGTATATTAAGGCCAACATAGCCCCATGAAGATATAGCTACTTCAGAAGCCACAGCTGTTTACCAAGGGCTGATCTAGAATTAGTTTTATCTCAGCCACTTCCAGGCCTTCCCCCATTAAAATGTACATCTGCCTTCACCCAACAATCCCCTCCCCTATAGTGTGACACACTGCACAGTCTCTGTCAGTTGGTAGCAAATGAACGGCAGACATTCTGGGGACTGTGGGTCAAAACAGGTATCAGGGAGCCTGAAAAGCAGCCAATTCACACCATCAGTGGCAGCCTGCTCTTGTATCATTTACAAAGGCATGACACAGATGCTGTTGTGGGATCCTTGCAATCACCCAGGAGCCACTGCTGAACCCTGTGACAGAGTGCAGTAAGAGGCACACTCGGGCTGTCACTTATCTCTCACCTCATCACTGATCACATCACCTGGAGGACTCTACAGTAGAGAAATAAAGTTCAACCAACCACAATGATTATCATAAGGACCCCAAGAACCATTTGTTCCAGATGGAAGGGACTCATCTGTGGACAGCTCAGGTTATGAGAATTAACTAACACTTGGTTAATACAGCCATATTTCAGTAATGATGGCGCCATACCTATCAAGAACCACAAAATCTTTCACATAGGAGCTGTAGCCAAGGGCACTTGGATTAAGGTTATCCCAATGGAATTTTAAAGTTGTATGTGAAAAAAAAAATGTACAATGACAAAAATGTTGAAAGAAAATATGGTAAAGGAAAGCCAACACAGAGAAATACTCACTCGATTGTAGCTGAGTGATGATATGACAAAATATTTGCATACTGTTGGAGAAAAATCATAATTTATGCAAAAGAAATTATGTATTCATGCGGCCACACAGTAAACGGGAACATGGGCTACTGAAAACAACTCGAGTTGGCAGAGAAGGGATTGTGGGTGACTTTTACATTCCTTCTTTATTTCAGAGCTGTACAAATATTGCTAAACATTATTGGCATGCCTTGCAAAGATTAAAAACCCAAAATGAGGGCTCCAGAGATGGTGTAGCAGTTAAGGTTTCACACTGTCTGAGTTTAGTTCCCAGCATTCCCATCAGGCAGCTCACAACTACCTATATCTCCAGCTCCAGGTTGATCTAACACCTCTGGCCTCTGTGGGCACCTGAATTCATGAGCATATGACTCTACACATAATTAAAAGTAAAATAAAATCTTTTTTAAAAAATCAAAGGAAATGGTACTGTGATCTCTCAAGTTTCTAATATGCTCCATTAGACTTGAAAGCCAAGGGGGTGCCATGTCCATCCTGGTATCCTCAGGGTTTTCTGTAAGTGTCAGGACTCCAATAATAGTTAAGGGATACAACAAACAACCATAGAGGCTGCTCTTTGCTGGCCCTGGGGTCACTAGATCCAACAGAGCCTGAATCACCCTAAGGGCCATGTGTCTAGATATTAATTAGATGAATTAGAATTTTAAGGAAATATCTCAAAGGAACCATTTTCAAAGAAGGAGATCAGAGCAAATCTGAGGAAGAGATAGTTTTATATAAATTTCCTCTTTTGTGTCTGTTATGCAACTAATTCCACACATTATAGTTCCCAAAGCCAAGTTCATGAGCACAGAGCAACCTTAGTTCCCACTCTGTGAAGTCCAGAGGCCTCCCCCAAATCAGAACTCATCTCTACAAGGAAAGACCATGAAGTTTACATTAAATGCAAGGTGTCCAGGACTGGGAGGGTGGCACTGTGTATAAAGAGAGTACTATGCAAGGATGAGGACCTACTTTCAGATCCCCAGTGCTAACATAGACAGCTGGGCATGGTGGCACACTGTCCTGACAGCACTTGGCAGCAGAGATGAGAGGATGCCAGTAATTCAATGGCCAGCCAGTTTATACACTCTATATTCAATGAGAAACCCTATCTCAAACATAAGGTGAGGGGGGATAGAGGAAGACATCTAACATGGACCTCTGGCTTCTCTGGGCCCAGACACAGACATATACACCAGAACACATAAATATAAAATTAAAAAAAATTGTTTTTTGAAGGTCACTACAAGGATGACTAGAAACCAGGAACCAATCAAATTACCCCAAGTCACAACATGAAGCATCAGAGGTTCTAGATGAGAAGATGGAGTCTGAAGAGATGGCTCAGTCAATAAAGTGCTTGCTATATACACATGAGGGCCTGCGGTAGATCCCAGGATCAGTGAAGTTGCCCAAAGTAGTGGTGCTGAGGAGAGGGAAACAGGGATCCAAGGGACTTGTCCATGTTCAGAGAGAAACCCTATCTCAAGAAACAAGGTAGAAAGCAATTGAGGAAGACATCCAACATGGACCCCAGCCTACACACACACATACACACATACACACACACACACACACACACACACACACACACACACACACACACACGCACGCACACACGCACGCAAATAATAGAGTTGGTCTAGGTAGGTAAGTAATCCATCTCCAACATAAATCATTCACCTTCTCTGGGCCTCAGAGTTCTGTCCTGGCCTTCTCATAGGAATGGTATGAAATAAAACATGTTAGAAAAAGATGATAATGTTAAAATGCTCTAGAAGAGCTTGGCCACAGCAAGTTATCAGAGTAAGTGGCTGAATAAGAGGGTGAAAGGGAGCCAAATGATATGTGATTTTTCTCCGAAATGTAGAGGCAAACAGGAGGTGGGGTGCTGGTCTATGCTCAGAGCAACAGAACACAGCCATTACATGATGGGAAGGAGCTCCCAGATTGGCCACAAATTGGCCTCCAGAGGCGACCAGACTCAATGTAGCCAGCCTGCACAACTGCAGTTCTTTGTCAGGGCCTTTAAGGGGGAGCAGCCTCAAATGAGAAACATGGCTATACTGCATTCATTAACGATGCATTTGGGAACAGCACAGGAACAGGCATTTTCTTAAGTGCTTACAGTTTGAGGGACAGAAGGCAGTCCATTGTGAGAGCACATGTCAGTCTCCTTCTGCCAGCAAAGTGATGAAAATGAGTGAGGGAAATCAATGACACTGACTGAGGTCCTTTGTATATGATGACATGATTAAAGGCCCAAATCTGCTGTGGAATTGTTCCTATTAGAACCTGACCAGAGGGAAAAGCAAGGAACCACCAGAGATGCCACGAGAGCCACCCACACTCACAGAACCTCCTCATGTGGGCTGGTTGTTGAGGCTGCAGGGTGCAGAGATGAGAAGAGCGCCTTGCATCTGAACTGCCTGAAGAGAAATAATGGTACTGAGGGACACTGTGGGCAAAGATATGCTCTCTCAAACCCAGCATTGAAAGGCAGATCCTAGAGAGAAGCTTTTGCTGCCTGGGACTTCAGATCATAGAGGTCAACACCCTCATTTACAGGTGAGATGAAATGGGAGCCCAAAGAGGCTTGAGACAACTCTTGGCTACAGGACAAGCTTCTGGTTATGACCTTGAACACCAGGATTCTCCAAACATAGCGTGATGTGATGTATATGGATCTGGCACAGTTAGCGCTGGACTAAAAGGAATTGTCTGTTCCAAGGAAGGGGAGTGAGTGATTAAGAGGCACTTGTTGGAGCCAAGTTTCAGGCAGTGGAGTCATGTGGAGACCTGGGCACAGTGCTGCAGCTGTAATGACAGGGCTTGGATTCCACCTGTAGGCCACAAACTCTCCTAGTCCTTTTCCTTGGGTTCACTTTTCAAAGCTGAAGACTGGGAGTGGTCTAACCCTTGACTCCTGGAGCTACTTTTTGTCCTCAGAAGGAACAGGTGGCACATGACAGATCAGGCTAGACAGGTTGTAGGCCCTTCCTGCAAGTCATGTGGAGGTCAGACCTCCACATCTGCAGGGATGCTCTTTCTCGGTCATTCCCGTTGACAGATATTCCAGGTAGCTCTGATCTTTGCAAAGCCTCTAACCCACCCACCACTCATGGCGGTCTCCAAAAGCATTGCCTTCCCTTTATAGATTCGGTGTTTAAAAGAAAGAAAACATATCAAACACTTTCCAATGAGCACGTGTTGCTTCCAGCAGTGTGTGCTGGCATGAGCCCTCCAGTGGTGTCCTTCCCCTGGGATTTGGAGGCAGGGAGGAAAGCTGATTGCTCCCTGATGATCAAGTACACCCAGCAAGACCCTTTCTCCCTGATGACCTCTTAGCTCTTCTGGCTGCCATCCGTGTTTCTCATTGTCCTGAGGTCCAGCATGACCCCTTAGAAATCAGCATGGAGTCTGTCTGTGGAGACGTTACATTAGGAAAGAGGATCACCACATCACAGTCCTGTCTACTATAGATCTAGCAGCCCAGAGCCTGAGCACAGCAGTCATGGCAGACGCTGCTAGCTATCTTTAAATACCCAGCCTGCCTTTTCTTCCTTATTAATAACATCCCAATATTTAGCTAGCTAGATTTGTTGCTTCCACAGGGTGAGGCGGGAGCCTAAATTTCTCAGTCTCATTTATAGCTAAGCATGGACACATAGCATTGCCAAGGACTAACAGGTGTGAGTCCTCACTATGTGTCACATACAGGGCTTGCTAAGCATTTTATATGGATACACTCATAAGAATGTTGGAAGAGGCATGGCCATTCCTTCTGTATAGGGCAAACTAGGACCCAGACAAGTGAGGCAGTTTGCCCGACTCATACCATTAGCATATATGAGAGCTCATGTCTGGAATCTGAACTCAGGTAGCCTGCACCAGTTGAAGCCCTCCATCACTTCCTACATGGCAGCAAATCCCAGCTATGAATGCTGAAGTGGAACTTCCAGGATTGAGCCCTACAAAGAAGGGCCTGCAAGAGGCCCTTCATTCCCCTTCCCTGTGTGCAAGCCAAACACAATGACTAACCAAGAGTCTAGGAAGGGAAATAGGGTTCTTTGATGTGTGCCTATTATCAAGTGACATAGGATATATCTGACCCATTCATGCATTCTGCTATAGATCAGATTTGTATTAAGTGGTATACTCCATTGGTACTTAGAAGAATTATTTTTGTGTAAGTGGAAACTGAGCAATAGTTTGGTGCTTGTAGTGGTAGATAGATAGAGATGCCCAGAAGATGCCATCTTAACCAAGTGATGAAGGTTTCCCTGAGAACAAGCTATAACATTACAAACCCTACTGCAAAGTTCTTGCTCATAACCCCTAACTCAGTCTAATCAGGAGAGAACACCACATAATCCACTTTGAGGAGTTTTCCACACAATATCTGGCCAGTACTCTATCAAGCTCATGAATGTTAAGGAAAGATAAATTGTCACAGGCCAAGGAAGACTGAAGAACTGTGAATACAAAATGTAAAGTGGGATCCAGGATGAGATCTGAAGCCAAAAAGGGACATGAGCACAAAAATCCTAACAAAGACCACAGCTAGGCCACACTACAGTACCATTGCTAATGCCTCTGCTTTGATCAGCACGCCATGGTTATCAACACACCATGAAAATGAAGGCTGTGTGGGAATTCGATAGCATTTTTGCCAGTATGCTAAAATCTTTGTATATTTCAAAGCAAGTTTTTTCCAAAAGGTCTTTTTCTCCCTCTCCTTATTTAATGATGGTGATTTGTGATGCTCCAGCAACCCATTTTGATAGATGATTCAACACAGAGGTTAACTCAGGTTTTAACCCATGTTCTGAAAATGGAAAAAGAGAAAGCTGGAAGCCTGGATTTTTGATGACACTCACAGCCATCTTATCAACCTCTTTTTATAAGAAAAAGAAATAACCTCTATTTTATATAGTCACTAACTTGGGATTATCCTGTACACTGGAGCCCAGATGAACACCGTATATGTGTGTGTGTGTGTGTGTGTGTGTGTGTGTGTGTGTGTGTGTGTGTGTACATGTGATATTTATGTACATCTCTCTATGCTTGTTTGGGCAGGGTCACTTGTGTGCACATATGTGTAGAAGGCAATGGGAAGCCTCAGGTATTATTCTTCAGGAGCCATCTACCTTGTATTCTGAGACCTGAAGGTCACTGATTTGAGCTAGGCCACCTAGCCAGCAAGCCCTGTGGATCCATGTGTTTCTGCCTCCCCGGTGCTGGGACTATAAATGCGTGCCATTGCATCTAGCTTCCTTTATAAGGGTTCCCGAGATCGAACTCTGGTCCTCATACTTGTACAGCAAGCACTTTACCATATTTGTGGCACTCAGATGAATTTCTAACAGTCAAACAAACGCCATGTAATTTCTAGCACTGATATGAAATTGGATTCTCAGCCTTGGAACTGGCTTTCCACCCAGTCCAGCCCACCATTTTTGGCATGAGTAGAAGAAACAGAGAGATGAAGTGAACCCTCAGGGCCTATCACCATCAGGAAAGAGCCACAGACCCACCAGTCCTGGCCTAGCTCTACTTCCCCAAGTGTGCCCCACTGTTAGGTGAGAACCCCACACATCAGCACTGTGGTACTGAATCACATGCAGGCAGGATGGAATTGGAAGTACAGGTTCACTCCCATCACAGCCTGCTGCCAATCTCCCCTAGTGATAGGACTTGATGGGATTCTCATAGTTTACATTTTAATTAATTACTGAACTCAGCAGCACATCTACAAATTACACTCTAATTCTGTATATGTCATATGATGAGTTCCATGAACAGAAGACTATCATGTCTAAAAAAATAAATGCCATTGTTATGTCTACCTAGTTTTATTCAATGGAAAATGCACATTGGAAAATGTGTCAAGGAAAATTACATTTGGAGAAAAAAAAATATATATATAAGATTTCCATAGGTATGGTCACTGGTTATCTAAATATCTTAATCTATAAAACTAAAGGTTTTGCTGGAATTTGGTTGCCTCTAAGTTTCCTTCTAATCACTACAAGCAACAAACTATTGCTCAGTTTCCACTTACACAAAAATAATTCTTCTAAGTATCTATGGAGTATACCACTTATTACACAAAATACAAATCTGACCTATAGAAAAGTGCATGAATGGTTGAGATATATCCTATATCACTTGACAATAGGCAAACATTCTGAGACATATGTGTGTCACTGAGCATTTCATGATTATGCAAGCATTCTGGAGTATCTTTACATAAAACTCAATTGGAATGGGGTGGTGGATACTTGTCAAGAACTGGCTTTGGGAAAGTGAGGTAGGGATACAAATGTATGTGATGCATTGTGTATGTGGGTGTTATATGTATGGGTACATGTGTATGTAGGTGCACACATGTGTGCATATGTTTGAAGGCAAGATGTTGATGCTGAACACCCTCCTTGATTGCTCTCCACTTTATTTACTGAGGCATGGTATCTCACTGAACCAGGAGCTCTCTGATTCAGCTAGTGTGGCTATCCAGCTGTCTCTAGAGATCCTGTCTCGGTTTCTCAAGCTCTCATAGTGAGCTGCCAAACCCACCCAATTTTCATGTGGGTGCTAGAGGACCCAAGCTCTCACAGTGAGCTGCCAAACCCACCCAATTTTCATGTGGGTGCTAGAGGACCCAAACTGTAGCCCTTGCTCTTACACAGCAAGAATTTTATCCACTGAGCCATCCCCCTGAAGCCATGACCTTTACATTCATCTGAGGCATGACCAACACAGGATGGACAAGTCTGCTGTTAGTATAGCACAGCACACTGCCTTACAGTTAGCTTTTGTGCTAATAAACAAAAGGCATAGTCTAAAATAGCAAGTAAAAGTATAATAACCATGAACCAGTAACAGAGTCTTCTCTCGTCACTGCCAAGTTCTATGGGCTCCCCATAATGGCAAGTTCTATACTTG
The DNA here is from genome assembly GCF_903995425.1 of Onychomys torridus. Lineage (NCBI taxonomy): Eukaryota > Metazoa > Chordata > Mammalia > Rodentia > Cricetidae > Onychomys > Onychomys torridus. The sequence goes on from NC_050445.1 coordinate 30,189,136, forward strand.
CAAACACCTGCAAGGCAGTAGGTCTGTTTACAACAACACCAACAGCATCATTATGAGATCAATGACATCACTGGGCAGTAGGACTTTGCAGATCCAATATAATCGTAGGGAAATATTGTCATATCTGCAGTCTGTCATTGCCTAATACATCGCTGTCACTCTGGAGTCCATCTTACTACTGAGTAGGTCCTAGCTCCTCATCCATTGAATCTGGACTCAGAACTGTGTCAGTGGTTTGAGCCAACAGCATATGGTTAATTTCAATTGTCAGATTGGTTGGGTTTAGGGTACTAATGAGGCTCACCCTCTGGAGTATCTACCAGAGCCAAAATAAGTCCTTCCTCCTGCAAACTGCTTTTTGTCAGGTACTTGGTCACAGTGACAAGAAAAGCAATCAGTGCAATGGGAGTGATAGAACACCAGACTCAGACTCAGACTCCTAGACTACCCAGGATTCCCTTCACACATGCTGCAGCTAGCTTGCTGGTCCTGTGGGGAAAGGGATTAAAAGAAGATGAAGAACTTTCTCAACAGAGGCATTCAAGCAAGCTCCTGTCAGGCCACGGGTGCAGGAATGGGACCACTCAACTAGCAGAGCATAGAGAAGACCAGAACAGATTCACCCTGAAGACATGAGGAAAAAATAGCAATTAAGCCCTTGATGTTTTGTTGTTGGTCATTATGCAGCCAAAACTGGCCATATGCTGCCTTAGAATCCCAACTTCGGATTGGGATCTGTTTGAGGTGAAACTTGCTATCAAGTTTGGTATAAAATGTTCTGTAGAAAATAGGCTTGGTTTACTAGTAAAGTGATGGATTTGCAAGCAGGCTTAGCACCACTCACAATCAATCCTTGACTCTCAAATGGAAAGGAAGTCTGCCTCCATTTATACACACTCTCTTGAGCTGCAGTCTCCACTCTGTGAAAGCTGAAAGCTGGTGACCTACACAATAGCCCCTTTTTAAAATCATGATTTGAAAACCATTTATACTAGTTCCCATCTTCTGAAGTGACTGATTTCAAGAAAATGTTGCCCATTTTGATTAATGAAGTGAAATGTGAATTTTGATACCATGAGAATGATAACATCCTTTTCAAACTGTGCACTAGTGAAAACCTAAATTGCATGTCGACGTCTACAGCGGATTAGATATTCCTTTCTCCCTAGAGGCAATGGTGGTGAGGAGAAAATGCATGAGTTGGACTCATTTTGCTTCTTTTTAAAATATTCCACAAATACTCATTAAGCATTGATTGCTCTATGCAAACGATGTTCAGGTGCCGGGCCTGAGCATAGGCAAAGGCCAACCCAGAAAAGCCCTAGGTGTAGCTCATGCCAGGAACGGAGCATCCAAGGTACTAGAAGTCCCAGCAGGGGCCGAAAGGACGGTCAGGCCACAGAGCCCAGGGGCAGCTGAGGGATGTTAAACATGAGCAGAACAAGGTAAGAGACACAGGGCTGGAGAGAAAGGGCAGAACAACTGTGTGCATGGCTGCAGCGCTAAAGCTATCACATGGCAAGCTCCAGGAGGACACAGCTGCCTGCCCCTGCTCCAGACTTCTCTGTGGTCGCTGTGGGAAAGGGGAATCCTTGGGGAGCTGGCCAAGCCCTGCAGGTGAACAAAAGCAGTCCTGGCACCTGACTGCTGGGCAGCTGGTGAGTCAGCTCCTGGCAAGGGACTTCTGGATGCTGGGTAGAGGACAGATTCCTGCCTGGCTGTATGCACGTGCAAGGAAACATAAACACACATACACACACACTTATACACACACACATAGACACACACACACACACACACACACACACACACACACACACACACATCATCCATCTTACACACTCAACATTCAGTCACATTCAACATGACACAAAATCATTCTCTTATACACAGACACATGCATACACTCTCTTAAAGTCATAAGCATTCAACACTCATTCTCACACAGAAACCCTCACACTCAACACTCATCTTCTCACACACAGAAATACTCTCTATCTATCTATCTAGCTAGCTAGCTAGCTATCTCTATCTCTCTCTCACACACACACACACACAGAGACATTCTCTCTCTCTCTCTCTCTCTCTCTCTCTCTCTCTCTCTCTCTCTCTCTCACTCACACACACACACACACACACACACACACACACAAACTCATCCTCGTGCACACAGACAGACACACCCTCACACAATGCTGTGAACTGAAAATGCAATGTTCTCACAAGCTCGCATTTTGAATGCTTGGCCCCTAGCTGGGGGCACTATCTGGGAGACTGTAGAAACTTCAGAAGGTGATGCCTAGCTGGAGGAAACAGGTGACTGGGGGCAGGTCCTTGGAGGTACATTATTCCTGTCTGCTTCCTGTCTTGCTCTCTGCATCCTCTCAATATGGTGTGAAGTGCTTTATTTGCCCCACACACCCTTCCAGCAATGATGGACTGGAACTTCTGAACCTGTGAGCTAAAATAATCTCCTCTCTCCCTTTAGTTGTTCTATTGGGTACTTAAGTCACAATGACTTAAAAGTAACTAACACTCACTCATCCCACATAAACACAGACATATTCACTCCTTCATAGATGGTCTCTATTAGATGCACATTACTATTAGAAATACAAACATACATTCTAACATACAGACTCGCAGACACCAGCACACTCATATACACAAATATATTCACAAACTCTCTATATTCAATACTCTCTTTAAAGATATTTATTTTATTTTTAGTTATATGTATGTAGGGGAGCTGCACATGTGAATGTGGGTACTCAAAGAGTTCAGAATGCTTCAGACCCTCTGGAACTGGGGCTACAGACAATTGTAAGCCACCTGATTCGGGTGCTGGGAATTAATTAAGCTTAGGTTCTCTGTGAAAGCAGTACACACTCCTAGCCATCTCTCTACCCCCTTGATATATACTCCAATACACTCATATGAGCACACACATTCATTATCATATACTCACAATCACAAGTTCTCTCATAGACTCTGACATTCACACACACATACACACACACACACATCATATACATTTTCTCATATATGTGTGTCATATATCTCATACATAGCACACATACACTCTCATAATATACTTACACACACATTTTCATAATATTCCATACACATGCATGCATTCTCATGCATTTACACATCAAGCATACAACACACTGTTTCATATCATATACAAAACTCACACACAGCACACTCTCTCTTGCTTGCCCTCAGTACTCTCTCACACACAGCTGCCAGTTCCTGTCCAAGGCCCAGACTGCCACCAACAGGAAGACATCATTGGGGTCTAACTGGGGCACCTGTTGCCAGCCTCCAACCCCATGTCCAGGCCACCATGTTGCAATCATATAGCTCAGCTTCCATTTCAGCATTCCTCTGCTAAGAAGCCCCTGACTCCCCTCAGGGTCAAAGAAGATGTGCCATGCCATGAATATATACAGTAGGTCCCCTGCTTTAGCGCTCCAGACTGGTCCTGAATAATCATCCCACATCCGCCATAGCCTGCTCTACCCCCGACATCCACATCCACATCTCTGGCTCGACTCTGAGTTATCAGCTGGACCTCCTCCACCTGGAAGAGCCTTCCACCTGTCCTTCAGCAGATCCTTTGTGTAGCACAGCTGGTTACTTCTTGTCAACTTGATGCAAACTAGATATACCCCAGAAGACAGAATGTCAACTGAGGAATTGCCTCTGTCAAATAGGCCTGTCTATAAGGCATTTTCTTGATTGTTAATCAATGACACTGTGGACAGTGCTATCCTTGGGCAGCTAATCCCAGGATGTTTAAGAAAGGTAGCTAAGCAAGCCAGGAAGCAGCATTCATCTGTTGGTCTCTGCTCCAAAGTCTTGCCTTGAGTTCTGGCCCTGGCTTCCCTCTGTAATGAACTATGACCTGTAAAGCTGAAATAAACCCTCTCCTCCCCAAGCTGCTTTCAGTCATTTGTTTATCACAGCGAAATATTGGAGACCCAGTATTTTGAAGATGTCAGGACAATAGAACATCTGCCGGTGACAGCAACAGGTGGGGAGTGGTGCTGGCCTGAGCCTATGACACATGCTGTGAGTGCTCTGGATGGCAGAGCCACAGAATGGAGCTGTCCAGGCCTCTTGGAGCCAGAAGACCATGAATGAGTCCTAAAAGTCAGATGCCAAGTTACAGGATTTGAGCTACACTGTGGGACTTTGGTTTTGCCTAAGTGTGTTTTTATACACCAGTTCTTCCCTTTTAAAAGTAGAAAGCATTTAACTTGGGTTTTGTATTGTTTTGTGTTTGTTTTTACTTTGCAGGAGCTCACAGTTAAGAGACTGGATTTTTTAAGAGACACTGGACTTTTAAAGCAATGAAATTTTTAAAACTGTGGAACTTCTATAGTGATGCTTTATTTTTTTTTAATTTATTCATTTGTTTTACATCATGACTGGTTTCCCCCTCCCTCCTCTCCTTCCATTCTTCCACTCAGCCCCCTCCGCAATCCACTCTTCTGTTTCTGTTCAGAAAGGGGCAGGCTTCCAATAGGTATCAACAAAGTATGGCATATCAAGTTGAGGTAGGACTAAGCTCCTCCCCTTATAGTTAGGCTGAGTAAGGCAACCCAGTTATGAGGAGTAGGTTGCCAAGAGCCAGCCAAAGTGTTAGGGACAGGCCCTGCTTCCATTGTTAGGAGTCTCACGTTTAGACCAAGCTACACAACTGTCACATATATGTAAAGGGCTTAGGTCAGTCCCATTCGGGTACCTGGTTGTTGGTTCAGACTCTGTGAGTTCCTACAAGCCAGGTTAGTTGTTCTAGTGGGTTTCTTGTGACGCCCTTGATCCCTCTGGTTCCTACAATCCTTCCTCCCTCTCTTCAGCAGGATTCCCTGAACTTGGGCTAATGTCTGGCTGTGAGTCTCTGTATCTGTTTCCATCAGTTACTGGGTGAAGGCTTTCCAATGACAATTTGGGTAGTCATAAATCTGATCACAGGGGAAGGCCAGTTTAGGCTACTTATCCACTATTGCTAGGAATCTTAGCTGGGATCATCCCTGTAGATTGATGAGAGACGAAACCGCAGCCTACAGAATGGAAAAAAGATCTTCACCAACCCCACATCTAACAAAGGGCTGATCTCCAAAATATATAAAGAACTCAAGAAACTGAACATCAAGAAGCTAATCCAACTAAAAAATGGAGTACAGATCTAAATAGAGAATTCTCAACAGAAGGATCTCAAATGGCTAAAAAGCACTCAAAGAATGTTCATCATCCTTAGCTATAGGGAAATGCAAATCAAAACAGCTCTGAGATTCCATCTTATGCCTGTCAGAATGGCTAAGATCAAAAACACAAATGACAGCTTATGCTGGAAAGGATGTGGAGCGAGGGGAACTCTCCTCCATGGCTGGTGGGAGTACAAACTTGTACAACCACTTTGGAAATCAATATGGCTGCTTCTCAGAAAATTGGGAATCAATCAATCTACCTCAAAACCCAATGATACCACTCTTGGGAATATACCCAAAGGATGCTCAATCATATCACATGGACACTTGCTCAACTATGTTGATACCAGCTTTATTTGCAATAGTCAGAAACTAGAAAAAAAACCTAGATGCCCCTCAACCAACAAATGGATAAAGAAAATGAGGTACGTTTGCACAATGAAGTGTTATTCAACTGTTAAAAACAATAGCATCCAGAAATTTGCAGGCAAATGGTGGAACTAGAAAAATATCATCCTGAGTGAGGTAACCCAGATCTAAAAAGATTAACATGGTATGTACTCACTCATAAGTGGATATTAACTGCCAAGTAAAAGATAATCATGCTACAATCCACAGACCCAGAGAAGCTAAGTAACAAAGAGAATTCGGGGGGGGGGGGGGGGGGGAACAACACACACCAAGATATCCCTGGGAAGGGAAAATAGAAGAGACGACTGGAAATGGGGGCTTTTTAGGGCCAAGTAGAAACCAGATAAAAGAGAAACCCACCAAATCTACAGTGATGCTGTATTTTATATCATGGTATATGTGATCTTGGGGTCAAACAAGGGAAGATTATGGTCTAATAGCAATGTGTTTGTATGTCATATCAACAGGGGGTGGATTGTGCTATTAGTTTTTGTCAACTTAACACAAATATAGGCATACCTGAGAAGAATGAATAGTGATTGCAGAATTTTAAATATGGCCTCCCTCAGACGGGACTGGAAGCATTTCTGTGGAGCATTTCTTGCTAATTGATGTAGGAGGATGCAGCCCACTATGAGCAGTGCTATACCTGAACAGGTGGGCCTGGGATGTTTAGGAAAGGTAGCTAAGTGATCCCCTATAGTGATACACAACTTTAGTCCCAGCACTTGAAAGGCAGAGGCAGAGAGGATCTCTGTGAGTTAGAGGCAAGTCTGGTCTACATAGTTAGTTCCAGGACAGCCAGTGATACAAAAATGTGACCCTGTCTTAAAAAAAAAAAAGGGGGGGGGGGGAGAAAGAAGGAAGGTCAAAGCAAACCATGGGAACGAGTCAGTGAGCAATGTTTCTCCATTGGCTCCTGATTTCAGTTCCTGCCTTGGCCTCTCTCTGTGATGGACTCTAAACTAAAATAAACCCTTTCCTCTCCAAGTTGCTTTTTGGTCATGGTTTTTATCATAGCAACAGAAAGCAAAGTGAAACAGGTTATCTTTATAGATCCCTCTAGCCAACACAAGACACTTTTCACAAGGCCTCTCAGGCCACTCTCCACTTCTCCCATCCCCCATGGCCTGGCCACTCACACCTGCATCATGTCAGAACATGAGTGCTACAGGACAGGTCATGTGTCTGATCACTATGAAATCTTCTCGCCCTTCCCTGATGCTTTAAGCATGAAAGAAATCTAATAGAAAAATGTGGGGGTTGGGGATTTAGCTCAGTGGTAGAGCGCTTGCCTAGCAAGCACAAGGCCCTGGGTTCGATCCTCAGTTCCAAAAAAAAAGAAAAAGAAAGAAAAATGTGTTGGACTCAAAGTCAGTAATTTAATCACTATGAAGATTCATCAAATTTGTCCCATATCAAGCCAGTTTCTACCAAACTGAGTCCATCAAAGCAGGTCTAGCCTAACTCAGACACATTGTATGAGGGAAACAGCTAAGTGCACATGCTTTTCTCACAGTCAAAAGCCTGCCCAGAACAATACCCTAACTCAGCTACAGAACACCGTCACATGACAAGCACTCTCCCAACCACACAGTGCAGTCAAATTACAGATCAGAGATGCAGACAATATCACTGTCCTCAAGACTGATGAGCTCACACAAGCCAAAGGTAAAAGTTATAAAAATAAAAAGCAAAAAAAGGTAAGAGGAACCGGAGGGTCAATATGAAGTAAGACCTGACCCCTAGAATGTAGCAGCCTTGCAAATTTTCTTCCAGGAAATGAGATGAGTAGGATAATGAAACAGCAAATGAAAATGAACATGGGGGCCTTCAAGAACCAGGGGGGAACGGTATCACCAGATCTGCAGGAGAACTGAAGGTTATGCAAAGTGGGGGGGGGGGTGTAAATTGTGGTAAGAAAAACATAACTAACATTTACCACCTTAACCATTTTTAAATATTTGATTTGGTAGTGGTAAGTTTATTCACATTGTAGCGAAATTGGGTCCCAAGTTATTTATATTTTGAAAAACCAACAATTCCCCAACCCCAACTCCTGCAGCCATTCTGCTTTCTGTCTCTATGAATCTCTCTTCTCTAAGCAGAACAAATAGTTCAACTCACATAAGTAGACTCCTAGTACAATATAGTATATATGCAGACAGGCATGGTAGTACATTCCTGTAATTCCAGCATTTAGGATGCTAAGGAAAGACAACCAAGCGTTAGAAGCCAGACTGGGCTACAATCCAAGGCCAACCTGAGCTACAGAGTGAGTCCCTGTCTCAAAAATAAAGTATTTGTCTTTTTGTGACTGGTTAATTACACTTAGCATAGTATCCACAGTTCTATGCTGTAACCTGTGAGAATTTTCTTCCTTTTTACACCACCATGTGAATTATCCATTCATCTATCAATCAGCATTTGAAAGATGTGGCTATGCAGCTGTGCCCATGAATATGTGCATCTCTTGAAGACCCTGCCTTCTATTCTTTGGGTGCATAAGACACTGCAGTTCTGTCCTTTGGAGTCCATCTGTAAGACCCTGCATCCTGTTCTTTGGGGTGTGTGAGACCCTGCCTTCTATTCTTTGGGTTTTGTACTCAGAAGTGGAATCTCATCATCATATGATGGCTCTATATTTAGTTTTTTGAGGAAGCATCAGATTCTTTCTAGAGTGAAGAAACCTCTGGGGATTTTGAATGAGAGAGACACATGATTTTATTTATATTTTTAAAATATCACTCTGACTTTGATAACACACAGTATTGTCACAGGTAAAAAAGGGGGCTTCAGGGAGACTGCTGAGGTTGGAGGTCATCTTGAAAACTTTGAGAAGAGATAATAGGAGGGAGAGTGGACATGGGAGATCATCAGGAGAAGGACATTGGTGCAAAAGAAGGAGAGGTAAAGGGAGTTTTGGAAGGGGGCACGGAAGAGCATTCTTTTGTCTGAGGTCTGAGCCCATGGGTGTGTGGTGATGTCAACCACAGACATGGAGCAGAGCCGGGGGTGTCTTGAAACAGTTTACAAAGGGCACCAAGATGTGCCAAAGCTCTTCCCTCCTTTGCTTGTGCACCCTCCACCCTCATACTTTTTATAAGCCACAATTTCCATTTAGCCTTCATTCCTCAGACCTCTGACTCCTCGGGAGGTCACCTCAGGCTCAAGCTCTAGGAAAGCATCACTAGGTACCAGAGATGCTGGCAGGGATGCTGGTTCTACTGCAGGCTCTACCAGTCCAAAAAAGTTGATCCATTGGCATGCAGGCTGCCAGGAAGTAGGACCACATGCACCTCTAGAGGTCTGAGAACTGGCCAATCAGTGGTCCAGCAGCTTATCAGCAGCTCCACAGACTCTGGAGGGTCACCTGAGACCACATCACCGGGACTAGGCTCCAACAGAGAGTGACCTTGTCCACGGGCCTGGCCTCTTATCTCAGAGTCCCCTAGAGTCATGTTTTTCCTGCTAGTCTTCTTGTCCTGTCATATTTCATAGATAAAGGAACACTTTGAGGAGGCTGGGATTCATTTTTTAAAAGTCATCCAGCAAGTACTTACTAAATACCTAGCATGTTCTTAGGGAAGTGCTGATGGTAGGGACAGAGAAACATCACACCTAGATGGAGCCTTTGAAGAGCTTTTGGCACACTGACAACGGGAGGACACATGAGGTTACACACCGAATGGGAAAGAAAAGAAGATGGTGTGGACTGATGGCTTTTAGCAAAATAGACTGGGACTTTTCTTCAAGGAAAAACACATCTTGGGCAGAGAAGGGAGGGGAGGGGAGGGAACTGAGGTGAGTGGGGACTAGAGAATGCATCAAGGAGGGAAAAGACCTTCATTCAAGGCCAGAAATATGAAAAGGCAGGGAGCTTGGGAAAGACAGAAAAAGACAGGATGGAAAGGCAGCAAGAAGGTTGCTATAGCATCCATCCATTAGAGATACAGGCCGGAGATACACAGGACCATTGCTGAGCACCAGGCTTGAAGCTTCATGGCTGTTACCTGACTCGGTGGCCACAGCCACCTATGAGGGATGAGACTGGGGTTTTCCCCCTATTTCACCTGTGTATGAACAGTTCTCAAGGTCTAGGGAGATGGCTCAGTTGGTAAACACTTGCCTTACAAGTATGAGGACTTAGTGTGACCCTCCCCCACCCCAGAATCCATATTTTAAAAAGCTTGGTGTAGTGGCACACACTTGTAATCTAGCAGGTGGGGCATAGAGATAAGCAGATCCCTGAGGCTCACTGCTTGCCAACCTATCCTACTTATTAGCAAGTTCTAGGCCAGTGAGAACTTATCTCAAACAAAAGTAGACAGTACCTGAGGAACACCTGTGCAGTCTTTTGACATACAGAGAGAGAGAGAGAGAGAGAGATGCAAGCATACACATACACATGCTCAAACTGTAGGACGTAGCCACCAACCACTAAGCAAGTAAGCAGCAGCATTTTCTGCATGCCCACAGCACCCCTCCCTGGGATATTATGGCTGTTACTATTGTTGGATCTTTTGGTGTTGTTTGCTTCTTAAATGGTTGGTATATGTGCAAGGCAGAGCAGAGAAAACCTGTTCTATGCATTATTTCTGGCCTAAGTGAAGAATACTTCTCTCCTAAGACAGGAGGAAGTATGCCATTCACTTCTTGTAGATGGCATGGCTAATCTGAGATCTTCAGATCTCCTGTCCTCAGGGTCACATCTTGTTGTGGTGTTGCAATCTGTGTGGGACAAACAAGCCCACGGATGTGTAGCTTGGCCAAGTGAGTTGCCATGGTCAATAGAAAATGAACTGAAGTAAGAGAGAGCCACAACTCCACCATCACCTCTGGAAGCATTATGTGTCTTTTTGCCATTGTTAGGAGAATGTGGTGAGGGCCATGCAATGACCCCAGAAAACAAATATCATGAGCCACATGAAGATCTGCCACGATTGCACCAGCGGCCAAGTCCAACCTGGACCCACAGTATTGGTAATGCCCCAACTGTGCATCACTTATCTGTCCCAGCAGATACATCTGAGGCCTGGGCTGGAGAAAAAGTCTGTCTTTATATTATATTATATTGTATTGTATATTATATTATATTATATTATATTATATTATATTATATTATATTATATTATATTATATTAGAAACTAGGAGCCTTATAACACGAGGAAATCAAGCTCCTAGTTTCTAGTCCACTACTGTTCACTGTACTACTGATCTCAGCAAAGGGATTCCCTGCAGGCTGCAAGAAAATCAAGGAAATCTGAGGTGCCGACCAAGTAAGTAATTAGGCATCAAAAGCATGAAGGCAAGATTGGACCTGGATAATCCCTCCATAGTTCAGAGTCATCTATCTAAACGAGTTCCTGTTGATTTCCCGAGTGGACCTTTAGATGCTCCCCCAGGAATCCAAGGTAGCATCAGAATGCAATCTGTTAACCCCATCATCTTCCAAGGTGTCACTCTCCTGTAATGAAGACATGTGGCTCAGTAATTTTTTTCTCCTTTTGGAATTTGTGTTTTATTACTAAGTTCTGTGTTACTTAAAAATAACAGTTCTTTCCCCCAGTGACTTCACATGTTCTCTGCTTTGCACAGATTATGAGGCAGGCTGAACGGTGGTGCCTCAGCAATATCATTCCTATAAATACCACTGTCATCCTAAGGTCCATATAATTACAGGACACTCGGGCTAGAGTAGAACTCAGGGAACATCAGTTCTAACCACGTCATTTTACAGATAAGAATGTGGAGGCCCATGGAGAGTAGTTCGTCTGCCGGAGGTCACACAGCTAGTTAGTAGCAGAGCAATCAGTGCCATGGGAGAGATTGGCAGAACCATTCTAGAAACAAGCAATAATCTCAACTGCTTCAGGGAGTCTTTGAAAGTGGGTCACTCTATATCTGTTAAGATGCCCAGTGCCAGAATCTTGCCTGCACTTAGCTTTAAAGTGGCTGAATAATACAAAGAAAATGACCCTGACTGGGAAGAAGTGGAGTCCTCCTCCTGATGCCTTGAGCTGAGTCTGGTTCCACAGAGCAGACAGAGATTTCCTTTTGACAGAGATGCTGGCAGCCCTGGAAGGTGTCACTGGCAGGGTGCTGAAGCCAGCCTCTGAGTAATGAGAGCTTCGTTGTATGATCTACTAGTTAATTGTTGTGGGCATAGGGCAAAGTCAGCCATAGAGAGAGAATTTACACCACAGAAATTAGTAAATGCTACAATTTAAAGATATTACAGTTATTGCTACTTCTAAGAGCCAGTTAACTGGCATACCTTCAGCTGTTTCTCTTCCTGGGACTGAAAGCCTTCAAGCTAAAAAGACCTTCCTGGACTAGGGACATAGATCAGTCAGCAGAGTGTTTTCCTAGCAGGGACAAAGTCCTGATATCATAACTTGGTATGGTACACACCTGTAATGCCAGAAGTTGGAAGATATATGCAAGAAATTCACAGTTCAAGGCCAGCCTGAGCTACATAATACTGTCTATAAAACAAACAAACCAGCAACATCCATACAGATAGAATTATTCAACTAGAGAGGGAATAGGGACAGAATTACCAGGAATAAAAGAGCTTCCACCTAGATCCCTGTCAACAAGGTCCCATGAGCTTTGTCCCTATGCAGTGAATGCCTGATTCACATCTACGCAAAGTGGTCTCTCAGAATTCCATAACCCCAAAGTCCCAGTATCACAGCAACACAGATTTTCAGTGTTCTCTAGTTTTGCCAAGTGGGGGCAATCCTGTGCAGTATGAAAAGGAAAAACAGTAAAGAAAAAAAAAAAACATAGAAATTTTGATTACATCAAAATTTTAAATTTCTGTATGTTAAAAATGATGAAAAGAATATATGGTGTATGTCAACATATATGACAAAAGGTCATATCATAGTTTAATATATAAAAAGCAAATCCAAATCAATAAGAAAAAGATGAGCATTCTAACGAAAGTAAAAGCAATTAGCAAAAGAACAAATGCTCAGTAAACATAAAGTACCAAATATCAAAAGTAATAAAAAAATTATTTCTCACCGGAGGAAACTATCAAAGTTTTTAAAATAATGAATGGGTCAGACAATGTTAACAAAGTTGTAAAGAAATGGAGATTCCCGAACTCTGCAAGTAGGAAAATAAATTAGCGCAAATCTTCTGGGAGGTGTTTTTGCAATCACACCTTTCAGTGTGCATGCCTTTTGATGCAGAAATAGCACTTCCAAGAGTTTATCCTTGGGCAGGCCTCTGAGTTGCAAAGATGCATGCACACAGTTGCTAGTCATGGTGTTATTTATAACAACAAAATTCATAAGCAGCCTAACGTTCCAATAACAGGAGGAGTTTTTTAAAGTAAATTATGGATTCCTATATAATGCAGTACTTTGCAGCCACTAAAAATCAAGGTGTTAGAAAATATGTTCAAAACATAATGCAAAGGGGGGAAAACACTCTATAAATTAATGCTTTGAGTCACTTTCTTAAAATTTACACAAATATGCAACTGGAAAAAAATACTAACCATGGTTCTCTGTAGAAGACTATAGATTATCCAGCTTTTTTTTTCCACTTGCATTTTTTTTTTAAGGATATACAAGTTGACTCTTCTGATGTTTCAAAAAGCTTTCTTCTAAGACCATGTTTTTCTGTCTCAGTTGGAGGCAGCACGCACGCTCGGGCCTTGGACTAGCTCCTGGTTCTACCACCAGATAATCTCTGTGAAGCACTTAACAGTCTCTGGAATGTGGAGGATACCTAGTCAGTGTTGGCTACCACTATCAGAAAATGAAAAGCAACTATTATTTACGAAGAGAAAAGGACATTTTTGAGATTTAGCTTTGGGCTCTGTGAGGGGTCTACCAAATGTCACCTAAATGTTTATCCAGTTGGAAGGTCAGCTGTGTCCAAGGAGGGAAAGAAACCCTCTGGTTGGAGAGCTCCCTAAGCCCCACTGAGCCCTGGACTGGAGGGTCTCTTCACTTCCTACCAACTCCCCCTGCTAATGTTCTCACTCTGCAGTCTACAATGTTGTTACATCCATAACAAAACTAAGGCTACCTCAGGAAAGTATAAAAGAGCAACAATTGTTAACCATCATCAAGACCCTCTAAGAATCTCAGTCAGGCCAAAGGCTGGTTTGTTGATGTAGAGATGACCTAGAGTCACACAGCAGCCTTCCATCTCAAGACGTAGGGAAATGTAGTCTCTGTAAATATATACCAGGAAGCAAGAGAGAGGCAGGAATATCTTTGAAGTGACCCCTACTTTGTGAAGTCTGGAAGGCAAGTCAGCATGACTTGTCAGAACCCTGTGTCCCTCCCTCTCAGAAATGGTGGCCAACATTGACACTGTTCCCAAACCAGTAAGAATGGCCTCCCTGCAGAGAACGTCTCACATCAGGTGGAGGCTATGGGATGGAGCTGTCACTAAGTTGATAGAGTGTTTGCCTAGGTAGAGGCTGAAATTTTCCACTTTGGGAAGAACATCTAGGCCATTGCAGGACTAAGAGTCATTCCAGGCCCTCTGGGCACATGTCCTTGTGCGCCTGCATCCCATCCTGAATGCTGAGTCTTGTCCCCCTGGCTGGAATCTTCTCTCTCCTTCCTTGTTCCTACTCCCAGGACAGCAGCTTCTTCCAACTACACAGTGTCATCCCTTCAGTCCACAATGGCTTCCTGACCTCATTCCCCAAGAGACACAGTGAGTGGCACACAAGCCTTCTTAGCTCCTATTCCCTGTTGTTGGATACTGCCTGTGGCTGAAATAGCACACAGCAGGTCCAAATGTGTAGTCCAAAAAGAGTCCCCAAAGGCAAAGAACACTACCAAACTCTTATCCCTTATACTTACCACCCACTGTGAACCTAATACGGTGAGAAAACCATGTCAGAGGGGGCATTTCTATACAGAGAAGGTTATTTGGTGAAACCAAGTGTTTTCCATAGGAAGCTGTGGTGATCTGGATTCACCGGGCCTTTTCATTCCTCTAAGGCCCTCGTTCTCCTTGTACAGAACTCAAGGTAGAAATGGCACCTCCATGATGATGATCACACTCAGCATCAAGCCTCCCAGGACTAGCCACCAGCCCAGTGGAGGGACTCCATCTAACCTAAGGATCCACCCTGCCCACTCTGAGCCTACAAACTGCCTTAGAGTCAGATGGGGGACTCATGGTCACCAGATACCATGGTAGAAAACTTTCAGCCTAACAGCCAAACAGCTGGTACCTCATCCTCTTTCCAGCTGTACAATCCTGGCCTAGCCATTTATCCTTTATCAAGGCCCAACTTCCTCATCTGTGGGATGGAGAATAGTCCCCACCACACAGATTTGTGGTAAGGCCTAAATAAGATAATGAACAGTGAGTGCATGGGACATAGTAAGAGGTCAGTCAAGGAGAGTGAATATCATAAGGAACCTCCATGGCCATTCTACCCACAGGAATGCTGCTCACCCAACAGCAAACACCATGAGTCCATGACAATGTTCAGAGTGTTCATCTTAGTCTCCTCTGTGTCCCTTGCCCTGCAAGGCATACTGTAGAGCACAAGGTCTTAAATATTTGTTGAAAGAATGACTTAATGGATGCCGATTTGTCTCTGAAATGTGCCTTCTGTTTTATCATTTTGTGAATGATGTATTATCTTGTGACCTTTTGAATTTCCATCTAATCATGCAACTGGGTTTCTTATTCATCCCTACAACCTGAGCAGCACACAGCTCTTCTTCCACATTATTGGGCCCACACAGATCATAAACTCTAAGCCAAGGGTACCTTTTGTATAACCAGCCACCCTGAAACTTCTTACCTTTGAACAGCAATTGATCATTTTCCTAACTCTGTGGACCAACCCATTCATCTCCTTGCCCTACCTGCAGTCACTCATTCGACTGCAGTTAGACAACGTTAATCCAAGATGGCCTCCACCCAGCTCTCTCTCCAACTTCAGCACCTGAGTCCAAGTTTCCACATGTAGTAGAAGGCAAAATCATTACCTGGAAACTAGGCTCTGAAACTAGCTGAGCATCGCTTCAATAACACTCATTGGCCAAAGTGAGTCCCAAGATAATACAATATGGAAGAGGGGAAGAATGGAGCTCAATGGAAGAGCAGACCCTAACTCACTATCTTTGGTTGTTTGAAACAAAATTTCACTATGTAGGCCAGGCTGGCCTCCAGCTCACAGAGATCTGCCTGCCTTTGCCTCCAGAGTGCTGGGAGTAACAGTGGGTGCCACTGTGAGTGTCCAGACTCTCTCCCTCTTGATGCTTCAGAAAAATGTGGTCATGTTTTCAAACATGTTCAAATAACAGAGATGAAGGCAAACTTAAGCAGACAGGAAAGGAGATACACACTGACTTCAGCTTGTGGAGGCTGCAGGGGAAGGGTACATGTTCCCACTAGGATCCAGAGCAAGTCGAGAGTGTCTGAAATTAGAAGATCTCTTTCTTCCATACTGGGGATCTCAAGGCCAGTCAGAAACTTACTCTTCCTGGGTGACTTCATTTACTCTCATTACTTCAGTGTCATCTACATGCTAATGGCCTTTGAATATCACATCCAGCTCAGCTGCTGACTCATAGAGTCACCTTTTGAGTTGTTCCCAAAGTTGCCCTATCAACAGCCTTCCCGTCTTAGAAAGGAGACTCATCAGCCACCCAGTCGACTGACCACCAATCAAGTTTGTCCTCAGCTGCTCCTTCACCTCCTACCTTCTATCTATCCAGAAACCCTGTCAGTTCTACCTCCAAGCCATCTCTTCTCAGTTTTCCAAGACTGACCTTAAAAAAAAAAAAAAAAAAAAAAAAAGCCTTCCTCAAAATAAATGGCTTGACATGACAGAACTGTATTACCTAATACAAGTCCAAAATCAAGTAGAGCCACAGCCCCACTGTGACCCACGGGGTCTTTGCTCCTCCTAGCTTCTGGTAGTGACCTTGGCTTGCATCCACATCAATCTATCCTCTGCCTCAATAGTCATCACTCAGTGTTCCCACCCACCCCCTAGGGGTGGGGGATCTACTTCCCAGTCACAATGGATTAGGCATGCCCGAATCCCATGTGGTCTCATTTTCTAATACATCTGTAAAGATCTGATAAGAACATTTACAGGTACCAGGGGTTAGTTAGGACTTTCACACATCTTTGGAAACACAATACAACCCATTAAAGCTACTACAATCTCTTTTTATTTTCAGTTTATTTTTTATTTATTTGTTTGTTTGTTTGTTTATTTATTTATTTTACATCCCAACCACAGTTTTCCTCTTCCTCTCCTCCCAGTCCCTACCCCCACCTTCCCTCTGCCTCTCCGCCCCCATACACACCTCCTCCATTTCTATTTAGAAAAAGCAGGCCTCTAAACACAACTGAAGAAAAAAAAAAAGTCAACATAGTGATATCTAACAATATTCTGTTATACGATAATCTTAATCCAAGCCAGGATCAGCTGTCTTTGCAACCAACTCTTTTATTCAACTCTTTGCTTCATTCTTGCTCTCTACAACAGAGCTCAGGACAGAATCTAAACTCCTTAAACAGAATTCAAATCACAAAACCCTGACCTACATAGCTTCTCCCAATGCATCCCTTTCCACCTTCCTTATTACCCTCAGGACAGCCACACCAAGCTCCTCTCTATCCCCAACAAGATGGGCTTACCCGAGGGAAAGCCTTTTCCCTAGATACTCCCTGGACTGCCAAGCCCAGAATTCTAATCATTCAATCTTCTTGTCACTCAAGGACAGATAAGCTTAGATGCCACCCCTCGAGACATCCTCTCAAACCTTTACTTTCACAAGTGTTAGTTTAGTTCCTTACCAATCACTCTAAGTATATTTTTTCTTTATTTCCAGTGTATTGCCTGTATTCTCCAAGTAGAATGTGAGCAAAGACTTTACCTCCATCACTGTTACATTCTCGTTCCCAGTTTAGTGGCTGGCACAAAGTAAATGTTATACTTGCTGAAGGAAAGAACTGTTCCATGATGATCAAATGGACAGATTTACTCTTTATCTTGTAGATTCTACCGACTTTAATAGGACCAAACATTCCCTCTACTTAAAATTCCTGACTATGTCTTTCTACCCAAAGATATCTCCTCACTCAAGCCGCAATCTCCTGGTTCTCTCTGCTATAATTCAGCTGCCTCCCTTGCTCACTCCTGTTCCTCTATCTGCCTTTAATGTCATCTGTTTTAGTCCTTATCATAGACAGAACAATGTCTTTCAAAAGTTGTCCATTGTCTTAATCCTTTGCCCCTGAGACTATGATATCTTACATGGTGAAAGATTCATATTAGGAAGATAATTTTATCACAAGGATCCTTACAAGAGGAAGGTATAAAAGTCAGGAGCAGACCTAAGAATATGGTCATTAAAGTGAAGGCCACAAGCCCAGGGGTATGGGACAGCCACTAGAAAAGGTTAGGAATAGGCTCTCATCCAGCATATCCAGAAGGGACTTGGTTTCACCACCACCATAGATGCCATTTCAGTACTGGAAAAGAACTGTCTGTTTTATAAGACTAATTTTGTAATTGTTATGAAAGCCATGGAGAACTAATACTGCTCTCTTTTCTTCATTTTCAACATGTTCTTTGGATAATTTCATCTATAGCTCTAGAGACCATCTGTAAATGGATGAATGTTTCTTCTCCAAAATCCAGACGTTTATACCCAACAGCTTATTGGCCATCCATAACCACATGTCCTATGGGTACCCCAAATTAAATCCATCCTCAACTCAGTGATTTTCACTGTCTACCTCTGTGTGGTAATTAGCCATCTTCTTTGTCTAAGCTAAAAGCATCACCATGTACACCCTCCCAAGCATGGTCCCTATCTATTGGATACTGGTTAGCACAGTACCCAATAGATCTCTAGGCTCTGCTGATTTAATCTTTTCAACTTGCCCTCTCCCCTCCACACCTGCCACTACAGCCCTCTCAATCTTTAAGGATTCCTACCTAGTCTTCTGGCCTCTATCCGTGAGCCCCTCAAATCCATCTCTGTGTTACACTTTTCTTTCTAAAATGCAAATAGCTCATCACATCTCCCTGCCCGCAGACTCCTCTGAGATAAAAGTCAAGTTGCTAAACATGGCTTACACGGCTTTCCTCCGTCTGCCTCCCACCCCCATCACTCCAGCCTCACCTCCTCTGCACCATACCCCTGCTTCCCACTACCCTAAATGCAACCTTCTTGTGGAAGATAGGGAAGAAAGGTTGTTTATCTCCATCAAATTTTTCCTTCATTAACTGCCCCCTCTTTAGAACCCCAATTTGCTGACTCTTGATTCAGGGGAATAAGAAAACACCCATTCCAGATCAGACAATTGCACACATATAAATCAGCCCTCGTTTCTCCTCAAGATACACTGAACAAAAGGAAAATCACACTCCCAAATGCAAATCCATGCAATATTCATTTCCTTATAGATAAGCCCACCCCCAGAAACACAAATGCAGAAGCTATAGACAGATGCTCTTCCAACTGCAAATGCCTTCCCAGAACTCCCCTTCAAATCCTCTTAAGCAGACACAGCCTGAAGCCACAAGCATCCAAAGTAGGGGAAGCAAAGAATGTCAAGGGCTCAGAGAGAAAAGGAACAAATAGGTGAGTGGGTAGAAGGGGAAACAAAAAAAGAATGGCCGTGGAAGAGTCACTTGGGATGTATTCCCTCATCAGCATTCCCTGAGTCCTGTAAGGTCAAGGCAGAGGCCCTGGCTGCACTATTTAAATACACACACACACACACACACACACACACACACACACACACACACACACACACACACCTTGGAGAACCACTGACTTAAAGAGCAGAAGCAACTCCATGTTTCCCAACCAGAAGCACAACTTGGGGAAACATGAGCATACCTGCACAACTACCAACTCTGAATGATTCTTCTGCAAGCAAGAAAAGATAAACAATGCCCCCACTTCTCTTCCTGGAAAGATATAACGAAGGCGTGGGGGTGGGGGGCTCAGTAACAAAATTCTTGCCTTGCAAGCACAAGGACCTGAGTTCAATATCCAGCACCCACACAAGGGTGATTGACATGGTATTGCTCGCTTGTAAGCATGGGGAGGCAGAGGCAGAAAGACCCCTGAACTCACTGGTCAGACAGCCTGGCATAAATGATGACCTTCAGGCCAGTGAGAAACCTGCATCCAAGGGACTCTATGGCCTCCCTGAGGATGACACCTGAAACTGTCTTCTGCTTCCACACTGTGGACACATGCATGGCCACCCACACACAAGTACACATACAGAAGGAGGCATTAAAAAATATAGCCAGGAGAAGTTACTGGGCTGTCTTTATGCAGGTTCCAGAAGCCAGGAAAGTTTATGCACAGCCAGGCAGGAAGAGCTAACTTTGCCTGGCATGGCCCTGGAGGGAAAGGTAGATCTGAGAATTACCCTGAGGCCTGAGTGCCCAGTGGAGTTGGAGGTGGGGGAAGCAGTCCTCATTCACCCTTCCCTCAGGAGCTGGGAAGAGAGCCCTGATGGCCCAAGCTATAAGGGGTGAAGCTAAGGGGCAGGCCAAGGGTCTTCTGGGGCTGGAGAAACATCAGTATTTCTGTTGCATGGGGACAAAGCTTTGGGTCACAGGCCTGCAGTGAGGCTTGCCGACTGACTCAGCAGGCTATCTAAAGTGACCTTAAATGATTTTCTCAGAAAAGTAATTATGCTGGAGTTAAAGGTCAAATAGCAAATAATGACCCCATCGCATCAGGCTCATTTCCCCTCTTACCAAGAGTTAAAGCCATGTGACTAACCTTGTCCACCTGACCCCAAAGTCCTTGAAGTCTCAGGCTTTTCTAAGTCCAAGCAGTGACGCCGCAACAGCATCTCAGACAACACGACAGTGAAGCCTGGAGTCTGCTCTGTAGAATCCATTCTTGGCATCATGCCCTTCACCCTGGCTCCCTCCTTGGACTCCACTGATGATAAATGAGCCTTACTTCCCTTTTGCCCACATCTCCAAAGTCATGGCAGCTCTACTTCTGCCTCTGTCTGTAGGCAAATGGCCATTCCCAAGCCCCTTGACTGAGTTGGAAAACTTGCTCTCTGTAGGCAGACCAGACTTCCAACCGACTGCATCAGCCGCATCACTCTGTGCAGGTTCTCTACAGTAGGAATGGGGTGCTTTCTTGGGTGTTGTTGCTTGTGCTAACTTCCAGATGCTAGAGACTTCCAACCTGGCCCTTCCACTCAGACAACCTGCAGAAAGCCACACACACACACACACACACACCAGCCAGCCTGACCAGTGTTTTTCCACGTCCCTTGTCTACCTTTGTTCTAAAATGATACCTTCAACAGACAGAATATAACCAGAACATTCTGCTGCTCCCGTTGGACTTTGCACATGGCTTCCCTACTTTAGTGTTTAAAAACAACAACACTGATAGCATTGTCATACCTACCAGCACACAAAAATGGGTCTCTACCACTAAGCTATCTCACATGCAAAAAGCAATACTCACCGAGACTTCCTGGATACCTTTTCTGACCACAAATCTGAATTAGTTGCCTCAAGAATTAAAGTGTAAGTGCCAGCACAATTAATAAGCAATCCACATGTATGTGTATCTCAATTTCATATTTTCTACCTTTGCTGAGCATAACCTCTAATATTTGCACATAGATATCTGCAGAGGTGTTGGGTGTGGTAGTGCATTACTAGAATTCTAGCATTATGGAAACTAGGACAGAAGGAGTGTGAGCCAAATGCCAGCCTGAGTTACATAGTTCCTGACTTACCTGGGCTGCATAGCACGATCCTGCCTTTTAAAAAAAAAGCACTAATTTTTTAAAAGCATAAACCAGGCCAAGCAGTGGTGGCATGCCTTTAATCCCAGCACTCGGAAGGCAGAGGCAGGTGGATCTCCGCGAGTTTGAGGCCAGCCTAGTCTACAAAGTGAGTTCCAGGAAAGGCACAAAGCTACACAGAGAAACCCTGTCTTGGGTAAAAAAAAAAAAAAAAAAAAAAGCATAAACCAGAGGCTGAAGAGATGGCTTGGTGGTTAAGAGCATATGTTGCTTTTGTAGAGCCAGGTTCTGTTGCCAGCACCTATATAGTAGCTCACAACCATCCATAACTCCAGTTTCAGGGGATCCAATGCCCTCTTCATCCACCAACGCACACAGTACTCATACATATATGCAAACAAAACAGTCATACATGTAAAATAAAAATAATCTAAATATTTTAAAAGTATGAACCACTGTTCATATATTAAATTTTATCTTCAATTTACAAATATTGAATGAACCACGGAATTTCTCTCATAAAAGCCCGGCTTCTCATTCATTCTTTCCTCCAATAAACACTTCTTGGAAGTTCACTGTGTGGTAGGCACCGTGGGAGCAACATTACATCTGACCTCGTGGAGAGAGCTATATAGTCAGGTAGAGAGACAGACAGTAAGAAAGCAAGTAAATACCACCATGTGCACTGTGAGCTGTGCACTGTGAGCTGTGTGCTGTGAATAAAAGAACAATAAAAGGGATGATACAAGTTAAGGGACAGCCAGAAGTTAGTGGTGCACGCCTTTAATCCCAGCACTCGGGAGACAGAGGCAGGTGGATCTCTGTGAGTTCGAGGCCAGCCTGGTCTACAAAACGAGTTCCAGGAAAGGTGCAAAGCTATACAGAGAAACCCTGTCTCAAAAAAAAAAAAAAAAAAAAAAAAGTTAAGGGACAGTGACCCAGTTCTGTGATGCCCCTAATGCCAGGTTTTATTTTCAATGCCATTCTCCAAAGAAGCAGGGGGGCCCTGGATGATTCTAAGACCAGGACAGGGAAGAACAAGGTGATTCTGGAGCCTCATGTAGTGACAGAAAGGGAAAGCTCACTTTTCAATTAATTAAAGGGGGAAAAAGCTTTAAGAAGAATTATGGGTGGGACAAGGCCAAAGCACCACGGAATAGGCCTGAAAGGGCTCCCTCCTCCCCCCACAGCCAAGTGAAAGAAAAGAAGGAGGAAGACCAACTCACATTGGATCACAGCCCAAAGGATAAACAAAAGTGTGCTCACACGGACATGAATGCATTCTTGATGCATTGATAAATGGAGAGGAGACGAGAGAGGAATGCAGGAAATTTCTGGGGAATGTGTTTAGACATTTATCCTAAAAGCCAGGAGGGTACAGCTCCAAAGAGTGGGCTACGCTGAGTGACTTCCCTCTAAAGAATACAGTCTGAAAAGTAGGGAGAGAGTGACTGTTTAAAAAAAAAAATAGCACATACTATAGCCAGGTGACCAATGTCAACGTATGCATCATGGTGGCAGGCTGGACTTTTAATGTGATGTGTTGAAACAGACCTCTGTGGTCTTCTGACAGCACACATAACCTGACCTCATCATGAGAAAAACACTGGGCAGGTCCCAACATAGAGCATCCAGTAATATTTCTGAGCAATGCCTCTCTAAACTGCCAAGGTCAGCAAAGACAAGGAAAGTCTTAGAAACCATGGCAGCCAAGAGGAGGCCAGTGAGACACAAGAACTAAATGCAGTGTGGTGCTCTGGATGTTGTCCTCAAACAAAGCAAAAGGGCTCCAGGGAGAACTTAAGGACATCTGAATAAACTATGGGCTTTAAAACATTAATGTATCGTTGGTTCATTAACTGAAACACAGGCAGCATGCTCATGCAAGGTGTCAATAAGAAATCACAGGCAGGGCTTACCTAGACAATCTCTGGATAGCTGCTTGATTTCTCAATAACTCTAAAACTGTTGTAAAAGAAACATTTTATTAATAAAAGTAAGTAAGTAAATGGGGAGAGGAACCTGACTTGAACCAAGTAGGCTATGAAAACCTCACTGAAGAGTTAGCTATTAGTCCGGACTTGAAGGTTGAGTCTAATGAGGAGGAGAGGAAGAATGTTGGGAGCTTAGAAATAGTATGTGCAAAGGCCCTGCGGCAGGAAAAGGGGTTGTTGATCTGAGGAGCTTAGAGAATGTTAATATGCCTGGAGAGCCATGAATAAGCAAAGGAGCCCAAGAAAATAAGGCTGAGGAGGGGAAGAGCTGAAGTCAGACTGACGGAGAAAGTGGAGGGGGACAGACAGAAGGCATACATAGCAACCAGACCACTGAAAACCTAAGGACGACCATAGGATGAAAACCCCACTCAAGGGCAATGAGAAGCAACTGAAGGGCACAGTCTCATCAGGACCGTGTTATTGAGCGGTTCAATGATAGACAACCTTAGAGTCACCCGTTGGATAAGAGCAAGTGGATGAAATCACTGGGGAGAGAATTGGGTTTTCATGAATATGTATGAGCCCAGGTGGAAACCAGCAGGTTTACTGAAGAGGTAAAGCCAGACTCAACCTCAGACTGCCATGGATCTAAATGGACAGTAGTATAATGGGAAAAGAAGGAATTAAAGAGAGCTCCATGGAAGATGGCATCTGGGAGACACAGGGGTGGAGACCTACTCTTAGGTCTCCTAAATGTATAGCTCCTCTTAGACACCTTGACTGAATTTTGAAATAAGGTCATTTTTGTCAGAGCCTTCCCTACTGCTCCCTGCCTCAAGTCTAGTAGACATCTGCATTGACCTCCCAGTCCATACAGCATGCATTGTCCTCCCCAACACACACACCACAGGCATACCATACACATACAAACCACATGTACACACACATACATCACACACACACACCACACACACACACATACATATCATACATCATACACACACACACCACACAAACCACACACACACCATATACACACACACATACACCACATGTACACACACATACATCACACACACACACCACACACACCACATACACACACATCACACACCACACACACACATACATATCATACATCATACACACACACACCACACAAACCACACACACACCACATACACACACATCACACACCACACACATACATACATATCATACATCATACACACACACACCACATACACTCATATCACACACCACACACATACATACATATCATACATCATACACACACACACACACCACATACACACACATCACATACCACACACACACATACACACACCTTTGCTTTTTCATAAAGCAAAGCCCTCCCTCAGCTGAACCTACCTGGCCACCTTCTCACTTCCTGTGTCTTCTTTTCCCAGACTCTAAGAAGAAGCTGGCAACATAATCTGTTAAACTAATTCTCTATACGGATACATATGGCTTTTCCTTTCAAAAACAAATCTCAATTTTTTAGAAGAGAACTCATAAAAATAAGAATACCTTATGCCAAGAAACAAGTCTTTACTAATATACATTTTAGGAGTTCTTCCAGTTGGTGGGAGAGCCGTTCTGCAGAGGAAATGAATGGCCCTTTCCATCACACCACGTGGACAGCTGAACAGCCTGCCAACACAGGAGTTCCGTCCGATCAGTAGCAACTTCAGCCCAACTGCTCTGGCTATTCCCATCCTCATTTCACAAATCCATGCACTTTTTTGTTTTTCAGGAGGAAAAAAACTAAAATATTAGTGGTGGCTTTACCAGAGACTCTTAATAAACAACCTGCTAAATGTTGACTAGAGAATAACATGCTATTTTAAATATATTTTCATTAAACAAATACCGCTACACTTCAGGACTGTTCTGGAAGCTGAAGTTACATGGAAACAATGATGGAATCCCACAATGTCCCTATTCTCACAGAATCTATTTCTTAGTTAAATTTGGTTAAAGCCAAAAGTCTAGAGGTTGGAGAGATGGCTTTCTGTTTGGGAACACTGGGTAGTCTTACAAAGTCCTGGATTCAGTTCCCAGAAGCCACATGGTGGCCCTCAGCCATCTGTAACCCCAATTCCAGTAGACATGGTGACCTCTTCTGGCCTCTACAGGCACTAGACACACATGTGGTGCACAGACATTCATGAAAACACTCATATACAAAAAAGTAAAGAAATCTTTTTTAAAAGGCTAAGAGCCCAGTAGAAAATGGCAGTACGGCCTTAGAGACCCAGTAGGAACTTCTGATCTTCTAATCCAGGATAACAACATCTGGGAAAAGTTAGTCTTAATTTTCTCAAACAGAAAAGCTGATCATGCAGTGAAGGCAGAGGGTAGGAAAAGGGAAAGAAATTCTCTGCCTTGCCCACCACTCAAACAAAGGCCTTGAGCTAGGAAGAAAAGCCCCAGATCTGTGTTGAAAACTAAGAAAATTAACTTGGGAGAAATCAGAGGTAGTTAAAACAAAGCTACAAGCCAAAACCGAATGTGGGTCAAGATTTGAAGCAAGTAAACTTTTGACAGGTAGTTGGTGAGAATGCAAAATAGTTCAGCTGCTTTTGAGAACTTCTTATTAAACATACTTATCAAATAATCCCTTCCCTAGGCATTTCTAGGGAGAAATGAGAATCTGTGTCTAAAAGAGACTTGCATAAAAATGTTTATAGCAAGGCCTAGCATGGTGGGACATCCCTGTAGTCGCAGCAACTGAGTCCAGGAGTCCCAGGAGGCTGAGGCAGGAGGATCATTTTGAGGCCCAGGAATTGAAGACTAACTTAGCCAATGCAATGATACCCCCATATCAAAAATAATAACAATATTCATAGCAAATGTATTCAATTTGTCAAAAATTAGAAATTACCCAAATGTCTATCAATGATACTTATTTGAATAAGCAAATTGCAAACTATTCATACAATGGAATATGGCTCAGCAATTAAATAATGCACAAGGGTAAAGGATCTCAAGCGTTACAGAAAGAAAAGAATTTAGGCACAAAATAATCCTGTATGGTTCCTCTTACATGTAGACCAAGAGTAGGCAAAATTAACCCTACTGAATGGAATCATGAACTTAGTACATGGGTTTGGGAATTTTGAGAACTGCAAAAGGAAGAGGCAGGTGACAGAAATGCTCTGCATCTTGGTTGAGATGACACCCAACTGTCAACACACACCAAACAGGAAATGTAAAATCTGGGTATTCTACTACATGCGAATGAAGACTAAACCGGGAAAAAGTAAGTCAACTTAATAAAAGGCTAATAATATGGAGATACAACATTCCAGCAAGAACTAAGTTGGGAGTAAAGGAAGTCTGGATGGCTTCCCATGATATTCTGGGTCAAGGGTGCCAGGTTGGATAGCCTGATCCAGGAGAATTCTGAAGCAAATACCTTCTGGTGTTTATAAGCAATTGACTGGTAAATAATCTTTTAGATAAATAGTTCTGTGGTGATTAACACTGTTTGTCAACTTTACAGGATCTGCAGTCGCCTGGGAGACAAAACCCTGGGCATGTCTGTCAAGACCATTTTAGATTAGGTTAATCAAGATAGGAAAATGCACCCTAGCTGCAGGTGGCACCATCCCATGGGCTGGGCTCCTAGAGCAAAGGAACAGGAGAAAACCAGTGCCAGCATTCATCCCTCAGCCTGCTGACTACAGATGTAATACGTCCAGCTGCCTCAGGCTCCTGCCTCTTAGACTTCTCAGTCATGGTAGACTTTACTTTCAAACTAAGAGTCAAAATAAACCCCCCTTTAGTCTCCTTTCATAATGGCAGCTCTATCATAAGTGAGAATATCTATTGAGGGCCTGGCAGAGCCACACCTGACACCGAGTGCTGAGAATCCAGCTCCAACACTATTAGGTTCCTATTCTATAAAAGATGGGATGTCAGCAGAGGAAGAGAGCCAATAATCAAAAAGTTTACATCAGACGATGTGAAATTAGAAAATTAGAGGGCCAATAACCAAAGAGTAAAATTAGAGCATGATTATGTACTCAGTTTATACTTAAAGGTCATTGTGCTTTTAAGTTTTTCCTAATTAAGGTAAGAAGCTGGAAGGCAGAATGATGGAGCAATTAAAAAGGGTGTTCAAGCTATGGCTGGAGAGCACTCAGTTAATAGTGTACTATAATTCCTGACATACAGTACGTTTTCAATAAGGTTCAGTTATTATGATCATTATTATTTCTCTCTGCTCTCTTC
Source organism: Onychomys torridus (assembly GCF_903995425.1). NCBI lineage: Eukaryota > Metazoa > Chordata > Mammalia > Rodentia > Cricetidae > Onychomys > Onychomys torridus. The sequence continues at coordinate 30,216,738 of NC_050445.1, forward strand.
CTTCTTATAAGAAAAACATGAACTCTGAGAATAGATGTGCAATTAAAGACATGAACAAAAACATTCATAATAATTTTATTCATAATAGCCAAAACTGGAAACTATCCAAACTGTAGAATGGATAAATAAATTGTGGTATGTTCATATAATGGGATACCTCCCTGCAATAAAAAGAACAAACTGCTGCTTCCTAGCCATTAGCAACTTGGATAATTCTTACAAACATAATATTGAGTGAAAGAAGCCAGACCACATACTATGTAATTTCATTTCTATCAGGTTCAAGAACAAACAAAGCCAGCCTATGCTGACAGAGGTCAGGACAGAGGTCACATTCAGCAGAAGATGCTGATGGGAATGGGGCACAGAGAGACTCTCTTGGTGTTAGAAATATTTGTTATTTTGATTCAAGTACCAATGATTCAAGTGTACAGTGGGTAAAATCTGAGCTTTATGGAATGGAAGAATGTACCCCATTCTCACTTACTCCATGATTGTGTTTTATAGATAACCTCATGTGTTTTTTGCCCCCACAGTGCTCATAAGCCTAGAGAATGAACCATAGAGAATGTGTGCTTATAAAAATCATCTGTTCGTGATGGATAAAAGATGCATAATATACGAACTCTGTCAATAGAAGGGAAGGACGTACCACATTCTCACTCATCTCTGTGAGTGACTCAGAAATCCTCTAACCAGCTTCTTGGCCCACAGTGCACGTAAGACCTCCACTGAGGAACAGGGAATAAAATAATCAAGTGATCTGTTTGCCACAACTTGAGCTCTCCACTGTATGCATCTTATACTTCAATAAAAAAAATTGTAATGTAAGTATAACTAAGCAAGATAGAGAAGCACATTTGGGAATATGAAAACTTACTGTGATGTGTCTCAGATAGCCACACCACTGCTACCTTCAGTGAATGGGAATGTTGGTCCTCCAGAACAAAAACAGCTCATTCATCAGTGTGGTGGGGTGAATGAGAATGACCTCATAGGCTTATAGATTTGAAGACTTGATACCACGAAGTGGCACTATTTGAGAGAGTTAGGAGGTGTGGCCTTGGAGAAAGAGTGTCACTGGCAGAGGACTTGAGTTTTCAAAAAGCTCATTCCAGGACCAGACTCTCTTTCTTCCTGCTGCCTGTGGATATGAATGCAGAACTTTCAGCTACCTCTCCAGCACGTCTGCCTGCATGCTACCATGCTTCTTGCCATGGCAATAATGGACTAAACCGTCGAAACTGTAAGCCAGCCCCAGTTAAGTACTTTCTTTTATAAGAGTTGCTGTGGTCGAGCCAAGTGGTGGTGGCGGTGGTGGTGGCGGTGGCGGTGGCGGTGGCGGTGGCGGTGGCGGTGGCGGCGGCCTTTAATCCCAGCACTCAGGAGGCAGAGGCAGGAGAATCTCTGTGAGTTCAAGGCCAGCCTGGTCTATAGAGTGAGTCCCAGGATAGGATCCAAAGCTACACAGAAAAAAAAACCCTGTCTTGACGAAAGAAAAAAAAAAAAAAGTTGCTGTGGCCATGGTTTCTTCACAGCAATAGAGCAGTGAGTAAGTCAGTCAGTATATAGCTCCTAAGCATCTCTGGCTATCAAGATCATGCCAAGTGTCCAGGACACATGAAACACAGCACAATCCCTGCCCTCAGGGAATAATCCCTGATAGGGCAGTCAGACTTGTACCAAACTTATTACCCTGGGACCACTGAGGGCTTCTTTAAATGTAACTATGGGTTCACTGCCAGACACCAAGAAATTCTAAAATTCTAATTCAGTCATGAAAATATCATGCATGGTCATCTTCTCCTCGTGAGGAACAATATGGTGACCACATCTCAGATCCTGCTGTTTAATTGCCATTGACATTTCTAGGTCCCTGGAGGTGAAGGGAAAACATCCTTTGGGAAGGCTTCTTGTTTATGGCAACAGCAGAGGAATGGAGGCTAATTTTAGAGACTACAACCAGCCTCTGCCCCACAAAGAGCATCCAATGGACAAGTTCCTGTCCTCCTGGTAGCAGCAGTGATGTAGGACTCAAGAGATGATGTTTGCTGCCTACAAATCTCATCACCACATCATGGGCTCTAAAATGCTGCCCTGAAGACAGACACTTCCAGACGTGGCATCCCTATATGAAACATGGCATGTGCTCTTTGCTTCTGTTCCCAGTATAAAGTAATCATTTGTTTAATGCATTTTGGGTTTTGTTCTTTTCCTAGGTTCCTAAGTCAACTGATGTTTGAGCCAAACTAGCCCAATTTTCTTGTTCTCTCTAGAGAAGCATATTTACAATGCTGAGTGGCAGGAATGGGGACAAGTATCTGTGCTATGCCAAAGAAATCTGAAGATGACTACTGGGCGGAAAGGAAACAGTCACCCTCTGCAGAGAACGAGCAAGCGAGAGGAAGGAGCCCAGAAAGGCCCATGATTCTGAACACTGCTACAAGGCCCACTCCTCCTAAGACATGACTTTAATATGAGAAAGAATAGAAAATAAATTAATGGGGTTAGTATTCAACATCTAGATACAACCAGGGAGAAGGGTGACCAGACGTCCAACTGCCTGCAATAGTGTTAATAAAACACCTGTCATAAACATGGTGGTCTTAGATTGAAAAGTAAGATATATATATCTGTTCCTCAGTAGGGAAACGCAGCTGGTGAGAAGTTACTGACAGAGCCTTTAAGGAACAGAGACTGAATCTGCTTATGTCCTGAGTCACTCTGGGCCTGTTCTGGTTAAGTACAGACCCCAGGGCCAACCCCAGACACTGAGAGTGTATAAAGTGTAAAAGAAATTGAGCTTAAAACATGAAGCTTTTAGAAAGGATAGGTGGGGCTGGCAGACAGAGGTGACATATAGAATGAGAAATCTGGGAGAAGGAAGGAGAGATCTAAAAGAAGTAGCCAGAGAAGAAGGACTCCAGGGGCCAGCCACCCAGCTACATAACCAGCCACAGAGTAAGATTTACAGAAGTGAGAGAACGGGAAAAGCCCAGAGGCAAAAGGTAGAGGGGTGATTTAAAGTTAAAGAAAGCTGGCAAGAAATAAGCTAAGCTAAGGCCTTTCAGTTATAATTAAGAATAGCCTCCGTGTGTGATTTATTTGGGAGCTGGGTGGCGGGCTCCCTAAAAGAGCAAAAACAAACAACAACACAGGGGTTTTTTGTGTAGCCTTGGGGGTCTTGGAACTCACAGAGATTCACCTGCCTCTGCCTCCTGAGTGCTGGGATTAAAGCTGTGCCCCATCACCACTGCTGGGCAAGATGTGCTTAGTTTGGTTGTTGTTGTTTTTTAAACGGTTTCTCTGTGTTATTATTTTTAGGTGCCTGTTTGTTTTCTAATGAGAGAGAGAAAGAAAGGGGCTGGATGGGGAAAGAAAGTTTTGGGTAGATGGAGAAGTTATTAAAGAAGTTGGGGGAGGGTAAACCTTAATTAGAATGTATTGTATAAAAATCAATTTTCAATTAAAAAAAGAAAAAAATGTGAAAAAATAAAACCATAAAGCTTTTGCTCTGTAGGCATGAAAATCCTTCCAGCAAAGAAACAATGAAAGCCCCGAAGAGGGGCTAGAGAGACAGCTTGGTAATTAAGAGTACGGGTTGTTCTTTGGAGGATCCAGGCTCAGCTTCCAGCACCCTCTTGCCAGCTCCAAAGTGTCTATAACTCAAGTTCCAGAGAATCTGACATCCAATTCTGGCCCACCCTGGGCTCCAGGAACACAGGAGGTACACAGACATACATGCAGACAAAAAACCCATACATATAACAAAATTAAATTAAAAAAAAAAAAAAAAAAAAAAAAAAAAACAACCAACTACTTGGATGGCTGACAGAGCTCAGTAATAGATGGGAGGGGGAATCTATGCCCATGGTCTTATACCTTCCCAGGCCTGACATTGCAAATTAGGTACCAGAGTTCTGGGGCAAGGCATCTAAAAGTAAGATGTCAGCATTCTGGCACCTTCTAAGGCCCCAAGGAGAATCTGGATTCTGTTAAGCTGCCAGAATCCTCAGCATCCTTGCATCATTTTTCTTTTTAAAGTCAGGGTTTCTCTGTGTAGCCCTGGCTGTCCTGGAACTCACTCTGTCGACCAGGCTGGCCTCAAAGTCACAGAGATCAGCCTGCCTCTGTCTCCTGAGTGCTGGAGTAAAGTGGTTATCCACTGACTTCCAGAACAAGGTACAGAATAGAGGGAAATGGTGCCCGGAGGAGCTGCTGTAGGCTCTGACAGTACGCCTCCTCTTCCACTCATTTTATGCAACAGCCTTCTGTGTAAGGTTCTAAGTCCGTATTCTAAAAATAACAAGGAAAGCACTAATCTAAGGCATCAAGACCTCAGCCCCAAACACAAGACTCCTACTCCCTCTCTCTCAGACCACCTCAATTTTCACTAATCCCCTACCCACATCACACCCCTAGCCTCTAGCAACACTTTACCCGCCCCCCCTCAACTCCAGCTTTGGCCCATATTTTTCCCTTAGCATGTCCCTGTAATCCAGATGTCCTGCACTGCAGCCCTTCTCCCTGGTGTCCTCTTTCTCCATCCTGACCCACAGCCACCTACTCTTTCTCTGATCGTTTGCATGTTAGTGATCTATGTGATTGCTCATTCCACACAATTTCATCACCTCAAGATATGTGACTTGCTTGCTTCCTGCCTGCTTCTAACCTCCCCCCCCCCCCCAACCCCCACCCCTCCCCAAAAAAAAACCTGTAGAGAAGGGGGCCCTCAGTACCCAGAGCAGTAGTCTCCTTGTGACTGTGCCCTCAATAATATCTACTGACAAAGATGAAAAGATGAGATTACAGGAGGGGCTGGGAGAAATTGCCAAGCTGGGCTTTCATAGGAAAGTACAGCTTTGCCTTTGGTGCGTTCTTACTACCTTCCTGATCTTCTGGTGCCAACAGAACTGTTCTAGCAAGCTGACTCCCCTTGCCCTGGAAACTGCAGATGCCAACTGTAATTAAAACAGCAACTTAATTTTCTAGTAAGTGTTGGGTGAGGCGGCACTGGATGTTGATTCCTTCCAAGCAGTCAGGAAACTGAGTTGTTTTGGTTTGGTTTTTTGTTTTGTTTTTGTTTTTATTTTTGCCAGATTCTAGAACAGCCTTCTTCCTTCTGAAGAGATGTAGGAGTATCTGTTTAAGTCAGAGCAAATGAAAATTAATTTTTTTCTTTGAGAATTTTTTTTTAATGTCTTAACCCCTCTTGAACTAATTGGAGACACCTGAGAATGTCAGCTATCAAAAGTGAGGTTGAGGCGGGAGAGAGATTATCTTCTAAATCAAACACAGAATTCTCTCAGAAGTCTTTTTTAAATTATTTCTTGGACAAGAAACAACTAATTAGCATCCCAGTAGGGGGCTTCAGATATTTCTTTCATCCTTGGTTAACTTCCAACAAGTCCTCATATAGAAAGGACAGAAAGAGAGAGAGAGGGCAGGTAGTCTCTGTAATTCTGGAAGCTTTGGTAAAAATCTATTTCTCTTCTGACCGGTGAGAACAGGAATTGAAATTCTGAGGATGAAGAAAGTGATGAGCAGTGAAAACAGCTTTGCAATCTTCTCTGAAAGGTTTTTATTTCACGTAGTATTTTCCCCCTTAGGGAAAATAAAAATACAATACTTACATCCTTACCTTGCTTATGTTGCAATTTCAAACATTCACAATACTTACAATACCATATGTTCAGCATTCAATTCAACAAATATTTATTATTTTCTTGGCACTGTGCTAGATGCTGGGGGGGGGGGGGACAAACAAAATTTAACCAGCTTTCTCTTTAACAACTGTGAGCAGCTTTAAGAACTCTCTAGAACAATACAAACAGGAGTCCTGCCTTCAAGGTCAATGGTCTAGGGAACAATGTCCCTTGGTATTGAAAAGGGACTGGGAGGAGCTCATAGCTCCTTAGTGTGTGCTACTTGCTATCAGCTACACCAATCTGTGTCCACTGAGACAGAAGTTCATTTAGAAGCTGAGTGGGAGTGGGGGCTGGGTGCGGGAGGAAGGCTGGGAGGTGGGAGGAGGGAGGACAGGAGAATCTGAGGTTGATAAGTAAAATGAATAGAAAACCTCTTAATTTTAAAAAAAGGAAAAAGAAAAGAGAAAAAAAAAGAAGCTGAGTGTTTAACTTCATTCTGAAGAAGAAATCAGGAAGCACATCTGTCCCTAAACTTCAGGACAGTCTATTGCAAAAGCCAGTGGCGGTCTTCAGCTTTCCCATTGTGCAGCAAAGAAAGCTGAGACCCACCAAAGCCAAGCTCTGTCTGAGCTCATGAAGCCATCACTATGGAAAGGGTCTAAGGCTGGACAGACCGCTGCCCACCCTTCTGCACTTCCTTCCCGTGGACTCCAGCAGCTCAATGCTGACCAGAAAGAAACAGAGAGGGAAATCTACCTTCATGCCTATTCCTCCCCCATCCACTACTGAAGGTCACCAGGAGCAGGACAGTCCTCAGGAAATTGCAACTGACAATGTCCCATAGGCATCATAAGGCAAGCCGGGTGGAAGTGACCAGGCTCCCTAACACTAAGCCTGGCCAAGCTCAGTTCTGCCTTCCTAGATGTCTATGCTTCTAGAAGTCTCTCTCCCCAATACTTAGGTATGTATTCTATATTTCTGCATGTCTGTGATAAAGCATCAGAAAAACAGAGAATGGACCCACTGAGGCAGATGGTACAAGTATAAGGTGTGCGCAAAAGAACTTTCAGACAAAGGAAGAGTAACTATAAAACAAACTAAAGCCAAAGCATCAGGGCAGCACTGGTGTGCTGGGGCAGAGCAACCTCCACAGCTGGTCTGGACGGAGTTTTTGTTTGTTTGGTTGGTTGGTTGGTTTTGTTTTTTGTTTTTGTTTTGCGTGCTTGCTTGTTTTTGAAGATTTCATACAGTACGTTTTTTATCATTTTTTACCATCCCACCTTATCCCCCAGTTCCTCCCAGATCCTCCCTCCCCACCCACCCAACGTCATGTTCTTTCTCTTAAAGAATAACAAAACAAAAAACAAAAAAAAAAAAAAAAAAAAAGAAAAAAGAAAACTCTACTTGAAAAAATGTGGAATTCATTCTGCGTGGTTGACACACCCAGTATCACGCTAGTGACAAAACCTGGTTTTCCTCTCCCAGCAGCTATCATTTTCAAACGGTTTCTTGGGTAGGGTGAGACTCTGTGCTCACGTCCCCTCCTCCACGCTGGGATTTTGTCTGGCTGAAGCCTCATGTAGGTCCTGTGCCTGCAGTGACAATCTCTGTGAGTTCATATGTTCATCTGCCCTGCTGTGTCCAGAAAATGCTATTTCCTTACCATCTGTACTGAGATTCTGGGCTGAGCAAAGCTGGGATGTCATGGCTTAGCCTGTCCTTTTTATGATCTGCCGCCTTGATATCCACTTGCAAGTGGGCAAGAGGCAGCATCCCTGGCTGTGAGAGCAACCTCACTCTAACAGCTGTCTTCAGAGCACAAACAAACAAGCTATTATTACCTTTCATTCAAAGCTTTCAGATTTACAAAGAAGAAAGGTGGCAAGGAAGAAAAAAATGTACAAGATGAAAAGGGAAAAATCTTTATCCATAATTTCCTTTCATAGGTTCTGCACTGGACATTGCCTGTCGTCCTCTAAGACACTAGCAGTGAGCCTCTAATGGAGGGGAGCCATGTCTCCTAGCACAGGATGGAACTTGTTTTGCATAATCAGTGTCCTTTATTTAACCATCTTGTGTTCTGAGGTGACACTCTAGGTACCGTGAAGCATAAAATTCTTGGATATTGCAGCACTTTAAAAACAGGCTACAATAATGACTCATTGACAAATCTCCATCATCAATAATGGATTTACAATAAAATTCTAAGTCCCTAGTACAGGGTCCACACAAATCACATTACCCAGAGCCAGCCTGGACTTCAGTGTGATTTGTTTTTCCTTCTTGATAAAGTCCTTTGTTGTCACAAAGTCCTTCATTGGAACTCAGTGTATACCTCGATGGTAGAGTGCTTACCTGGTGCACAGAAGGCTCTGGGTTCAATCCATGGTACCATGTGAAGCCACAAAAAGTAAAATAATAGGGCCCTATTGATGCAAAATTTCCATATTGAATCCTCTTCATTCTTCCATTTCTTTTTACACTTGGCCCTGCTCTGTCTCTCTTTTTCACCCAACGAGAGATTTAGTTATTAAGTAAAAGACCTAAGTATATTAAGGAATCAAGAAGGGACAAAATGGAGAGATGGCTCAATATTTAAAACTATTCCAATTCCAAAGGATCCAGATTCAGTTCCAAATACCCACCTCAGACAGCTTATATCCACTTGTAATTCCAGGGGTTCCAACACCTTTGTTGTGCCTCCTCAGGCACCCTGGTAACACACAAATACATCAACAAATAAGCATTTTTTTAAAAAGGAAATGTTAAAGTCTGTATCCCATAAAGACAAAGAGAACAGGAGAGGAGACATCAAGAAGAAAGATTTTTGACACATTTTTGTGGCAGAGAAGGCAGAGGGGTTTCTGACTGAAGAGAGAAAAGGAATCTATAACTTCAGCAAGTAGGAAGAGGGCATCAAAAAGAAGGGAGAGCTCTACCCCCAGAACCCAGAAAGAGCAGCTCTGAACTGATGGCACTGAATTTAGGAGATGGAACTAACAGGCCCCATACAAAGAAGTTAAGAGATATTGTGTCTGTCATTATCTAGAAAACAACTGATTTGCGCTTTCAAAATACACAATTTCAATTTAGAATTCTCTTCCCAATCAAACTATCTGCCAAGACTACAAGAACAATAGCAATTTTTTCATGCAGATGAGAACACGAAGATTCACACTCTTTTTAAAGAGGCTACAATGGGATGAGTGACAGCATTGGGGGTGGGTGGACATCAGGCATGGCATCCATGAAAGAAACAAAAACAGGAGATCTAGCCAGGACATGATCAACAATAGTCTAGGACAATGAGATTGCATGTACTAACAAGAAAAACCAACTCAAGCGGGAAGAAAGAGGGTTCTATAGGAGAAATGGAACCCACAAAGTATCTGATATGTTGGGGTGCTGGAGACCCTATCTTGACAGGTACCTACTTGGAAGACCTACTAGAATCTTTGAGAAAGTTGGCAATAGATAAATGAAAAGTTAAGCAAGGACCAGGGAGGTACTCAGCAAGTCAAAGCACTTGATACCAAGCCTTCGTGTGACCCCTGGGACCCCCATGGTTGAAGGAGAGAACTGACTCCCATAAGTTGTCTTCTGACCGCCATATGTACACCACAGCATAAATATACTCCCCAAAATGTGTGTGCACATGCACACAAACACACCACTTAGCTATATAAATAAATGAATAAAATATAAGTTTAAAGATTGAATTAAGCAAAATTTTCCCCTTATTTACCCTTAATAAAAGTAAGGGTAAATAAATAAAACTATGTACAAGAAGCTAGCACAATCAGAGGTCACAATTTGGCTCAGAAGCAAATGTTATTTACACGGTCAGAATTGCATAAATACTGACAGGCATTTTGACCCAAAACTGTGAACTGATTACATTAAGAAAAATCAGAAAGACATGGGTAAAGGCTAGACTACAAGGACTAACCTCCAAATCAATTATCTAAAGCTATCCAAGAAATAGCAGCATCACTATATTAGTTTAAATATACAATGTGTGAGAAAACAACTAAAAATCCAAAGTAGCTGCCCCTAAAGAGCTAGCCTGGGAAACTGGAGACAGGGGACAGCTTTGGTCTTCAGGGGACTTTTAGTTGCATTTTACCACCACGATTTTACTTTGATTAAAAAGTATTAATAAAAACAAAACTAAATTGAAAAACCTATGTCCCAGTAATGTATACCGTGAATTAACATTTTAGAAAACCTGTAATTATCTTTGTGAGTACCATAACTGAATTGCATTATATTATTTTATTAAAAGCATTTCATTGAATGTAAACATTTAAAGTATTTCACCATTTAAAAGAACTAACAGAAATAAGTGCTTTATAAATAGACACATTTGCTCATTTAACATGCACACTAATCTAAGTGGTGTAACAGCACTGTCTTCCTCCATGGTGTGAAGGAAGGGTGGTTGCCTTAGTTAGTTTTCTGTTGCTGTGATAACAAATACCCTAAGATAGAATGGGTTTCTTTTGGTCCTGGGGAGATAGCATCTATGGTGGCAGGGAAGACATGTGTCATGTAGGGAAGGTGTGGTGGCAGGGGCAGGAGACAGCCGCTTGCTCACGGAGTATCTCCCTCTCCCCTCAGGAAGCAGAGGAAAAGCAAGAAGAGAGGTTAGGTTATAAAACCTCAAGATCTGCCCCCAGGGAGCCACATCCTCCATCTAGGCTCCACCACCTAAACATTCTGCAACCTCCCAAACAGCATCACCTGCTGGGGACCAAGTCTTTAAACATATGAGTCTACGGGGGATAGTTCGCATTCAAACCACAGCAAAAGTTGATTTTGTCTAAGGCACAAGATGTAAAAGCAGAGGCAAGACTCCATCCTGGGCTTCTGAGCCCGGGCGAACCCAGCACACCACTGATGGCTGCCTCTCTGTTCTGATCCAGACTCCTTAACGCCAGGGTCCTTACCAAACCTAAAAGACATCTCCGCTTGCCTTCCCTTCCACTCATGTCTAAAGTGTGAGCACTTGACCATGACAACCAGAGGGCCTAGTAAAAGTAGACTATGTGCCCCAGCAGCCCTTTAATGGCACGGTGATGACTGGCCCCTAATCCACCCCAACACCAGAAGGCAAAGAAAGACTACAGGGCCCTCTATGGCCTCATCCCATCTCATCCATTGCTACATCTCAATGAGATGAGATCCAACCTGAGGCCCCTCTCATTCCAGGCACCTCATCAGCCTCTTTCAACCTGCATGGCCCTGTCTTCTCTCTCTGCCCCTCCTCCATCTCCCCATGTTCCCTCCACAGGCACTCATTTGCAAGGCTGAGCCAAACCAAGAAGTCAGAGATTCATCACTGGAGACTTCTAGCAAATGGATCTTCTAAATGCATCAAAGCAGGTTCACAAAAAAGTCTGCCAAGAATCACTCTAAGGTGTAGGTGCCACAGAGAGTAGAGGATTTAATAAAATTTATACAATCAGCAATTGATATCAGACAGAGTATACCCAGAGAAAGTCACACTATATCCTTCTACACTGGATGAGGCATGAAGCCTACATTAGTGCCACTCCCATAATCTCCTCAGCCCATCTCTGAAACCTCCCCAGGCCCTTCAGGACCATCTTAGCCTGTCAGCTCCCTCTGGCCACCATAGCCCACACGGACCAAGCAGACAGACTGGATGCGTCAGACAGTTGAATCTCCACCTGCCGCAGGCCTCAACAAATGGCTGAGGAGAATCAGTGGATGGGAGGATGACTCCCCAAAACCCTCTCAGGCTTGCTGGAGCCATGATAAGTTCTTGCCATTCCTTCCCCGAGCACCCAAACACAGTAACCTCTCCTCCAACTTCCCCCTCCCTCCCGTCTTGGGGCTTCTGGAGGAACTTGAATTACTACGAAGCTTGTCTGACTCAGCAAAACGCCTTGAGAGAATCAAGTGTGCCAAATAATGTCTGTGGGGACAAGCCAGGATAAACTGACAGGATTGCCTCATAATTAACACCTCTGGTTTTTAATGTAAAATAAATGTCAGAAAGAAAGTAAGACTTTCTAAAGTGCTTTAGACAAAGCTCGTTCAAATTTGTTTGCACTGATTTTCCTTCTAGTGTTTCCTTTTTACACACACACACACACACACACACACACACACACACACACTCACGCACACAAGCACACGCATGCTTTCTAAAAGAGGATCCCACTATGTAAGTGTTCCTGTCTCTGCCTCCGGAGGGCTGGGTTACAGTGGTGTGCTGCCATGCCTGGCTCCTTCACACACTATTTAATTACTTTTTCTTCTTCACAAAGGCAAATTTCTGACCTCCCTGTGCCCAAGGCTCAGGGATCATTGCAGGAAAGGGGTAAGAGCCAAGGTGGTGGCTGAGTACAAGGGACACCGCAGGACATGTGACCCCAGTGGTTGTGACAGCAAGCACAAGGCCAGAGCAAGCTCAAGACAGACAATCCCAGCGTGAAGGGGAAGGGGACACTGCCCACCCCTAGCTGACAAGTTCTTGATAACTGATGGCTGCTGAGGGAGCAAAAGTTAGATTTCTTTAAGGGTGTGTCCCCTGGTAAGTCTAACACACTCCAGAGAAGGGTCCCACACCTAGCGAGCTTGATAAGGTATTCTTCCCGCCCCTTTACTTTTAGTCCTCTGAGAATTTCCTACAGTGAGTTTTGATCATATCCATTCCTCCTCCAACCCTCCTTGGCCCATCCCCCTACCACCCAACTTTGCTCCCCATTTTTTTGTTTTAACAACGCCCACACAAGATTGAGTGGCTATGGAAAGATAGGCATGAGTCTAAGAGGAGATGAGGGATAGATATGGTGCACAAAATTCTCAAGAAATGGATTTTTTTCATCCTAAGGAGCAAATAAACAAGCTCTGAAATAATAAGGTAGGATCCTTGATCATTTAGATATCTTCTATCCTGGTGTTGTCTCTTTAGCTGAGTCTTCTGAATGATAAACCATCTGTTTCTCCTTCAGAGCCTGCATTCTGGACATGTCACATACAGTGGCATGTTTCATCCAGAGAAGCAGGCGTGACTATCCTCCCCAGTGAGCACATGAAGAGACAGAGGCACAGGTTAAGCAACTTGTCCAAGATGGAAACCCATGTTGCCTGCGCTTAGCCTTACTGGCTTTCACCTCTAGCCTCTATTCAGAAAGCAGAGATGGGAGAAGGCTTCCAAGCAGAGTCCAGTCAGTGCCAGAAGCCTCCTTAAGCCTATGAAGAAGCCTCAGAAAAGAGTCCCTTCATGGGCTAGATCCAGTGTGAATGCAGCAATGAGACCCCCAGCATTTGTCGGGAGCTTGTATCCAAACTTGGCAACCAAGCTTCCTTTGCCTAAGAGTTTCTCACAACTCAATGGTTTCACCAAAAGGGTAGGAGAGATAGTACATAACATAATAGTGCTCCAATATTCCACTCCACTCCAGGATGTCAATGTAGGGGTACCTAGATCCAGAAAAACACCTCAGCCCTCACTTCATTGGAATTGAATAGTCAAGCAAGCTCCCTTTAGCTTCCCAGAAGTAAATATTTGACTTGAGCATCCTCCTCAGTAAGTAAGATGCTGTGAATTAAGCTAAGTGTAAGCAAAGACTCAGATGCCGAAGCTGCTTCCTTCCCCCCACCACCATCCCTGAGTGCCCTCCCAGCACCTGTGAAGCAATGTCAGCATCTACCTTTGCTCTGCTCCTGTCAGTGCGACTGACAGCCCTTCCATTGTCTCTACTCGGGAGAACAGGATGCAAGCAGCTTCAAAATGTAAATAATATATTCAGTTCTAGCCAGACAAAGGTTTCTCGGTGACTCAAAGAGAAAAACAGGCAGCAGAAGGGTGTCGTTGTGGGACACATGACACCCTGCACCCAGAGGAGACGCTCAAGCTGTCAGTGACACACTCGTTTGCCAACAGCAATTTCGTTTGTGCAAAATCCGTCATCCATCACATTCAATTAATGTTGCTAATTTGAATTTTATTGGATTTTGTCATTTTATTTGCTTTTAATGTGTGAACCTCTGGTGGGTTTGTGATTATATGAGAGTTTTACATGCTAGGAGTGTACACCTAGCTTTAATTTACACATAGTTAAATAAGATTATAATTTAAAAAAAAAAAAACCTAAGACTATTCTAGGGTCCATACAAGTCTTTTCTGTTTCAACACCAACCCTAAGATATGTCATCTTCCCCAAACCTGGGTGCCCTGGTGAAGACAGCTCTCCTGTGTGGTCCTCACAGACCTTGCTCTTGGCTGATGCTCTGTGATTTTCACAATTGATAGCATCTCTGGGTTGTTCAGTGTGGCTCAGCCCTTCTGAGACTCTTAAAAGAAATGAACAAAATATGTCTCAAAGCCACCCAGCCAAAAACAGAAGGGACATTTTGCCACAAGCTCCAAGCCCTCTTGAGTCAAGGGTCAACCTATGGGCTATTTTCTTCTCTGCATCTTCATGTAGGTGACTCATAAGTGACATTCTATGGAAGTCCAAGGTTGGTTCCCAGAAACTCGGGTGCAGAAAAAGACAAAGGCATGGTTTAGCTGAAGGTAAATGCTATTCATCTGAATCCTTGAGACCCTGGCTGCCCAGCAACAGCAAGAGTAAAACATAGGCAGAGAGGATGTAAGACAGGACACAGAGATGCCTGGCGCCCTCAGCAACTAGCATAACACTTCTTAAAGGAGAAATGCTAGACTTTCTGATGGGATTCATCCCATACTTCCTCAATGTCTGTGTACACAACTGTGATCCACTATGGTCATCCAGCTTCAGACGCCAAGATTCTAGGCTTCCTCTTCATACTACTCATGCACTAACCTTGGTCCCATACTGAAAGCCCTCACCTGTGGAAATGACAAGATTATATGGCCATGGCTTTCAATTTTTATATAGCATTTCCATATACTAACCATGTTATCTAAATAACCTTCTTCCCCTGCTTGAAGTTGCACATGGCCATACCCAGAGACCTAATGTTATAAAGGTAATTAAGTGGTGTCCAAATCAGATAGTAGCTTCTACTAAATTCCACAAACATTTGCCAAGTCCCAGTGATAAGCAATGTGTCATATGAGTGGAGGCAAGATAACAATGATATGTTGTGTCCCTGTACTCAGTCTTTTCCGCATCCTGATGATGGAAATGTGCCTTGAAGAAATAGAGACTAGGTGCTCCCATTCTGCTGGGAGGCAGGGAATAGCTTGCCGGGGAGCAAATGTTCAGGTGGGCTCTGGCTATCTGGAAGGATCCTTTCAGAAAAAGATAGAAAACAAGAAGAAAGGTCCCCACAAGTGGTCTTGTTCCAGGCAGTCCCAAGCTTTCCATGACTTTCTAGTCTGGTAGTTTTCAAGTCTAATGGCTTCAAGCTGTGTCCGACTCAGTTCCAGGATCTCAAGGCACAGATGGGCATCGAAGAAAAGGAGCATAGATTTGGTCAGTCTCCTCCCCCTTCAATTCAAGCAACTGAGTCAGAACAAAATGAACAATGCCAAGCAAACATTCAAGAAATCAGAATTGGGGCTAGAGATGGCTCATTGGGCAAGAATAAATTCAAGACCCACATTAAAAAAAAAAAAAGCTTCGCATGGCTATACCTGCCTTTGACCCCAGTATTGGGGGTGAAGACAGGTTCACTGGCCAGTCTAGCTGAAATGGTAAGCTTCTGGTTTAGTGAGAGACCCTATCTTAAGAAATAAGAAAATAAGCCGGGCGGTGGTGACGCACACCTTTAATCCCAGCACTCGGGAGGCAGAGGCAGGTGGATCTCTGTGAGTTTGAGGCTAGCCTGGGCTACCAAGTAAGTTCCAGGAAAGGCGCAAAGCTACACAGAGAAACCCTGTCTCAAAAAACAAAACAAACAAACAAACAAAGAAATAAGAAAATAAGGCAGAGTGATAGAGGAAGACACCCACTGCCCTCCTCAGGTCTCCATATGCATCTGCACAGGAGCACACATTCACATACTCACATGCATATAACACACACACACACACACACACAAACAACATAAGTAAAAAATGCTTCAGAGTATTGGTCAGGAAATGAGAGAACAGCCCTGATTCCAAGCAGCCCCTCAACGGCTGGCAGAGCCTGGCAGCCTTACCAAGCCTAGCCTCCTCCCTCTCATCCTGCAGCCATTCTCAAATGTCTCCAAGACTTCCTGCCATCTGTGAACTGTTGGTCAGCTTTAGGGGAAGCTGCCTAATGTTTGGACACCTGGCTGAGGATTTACTGACACCTTGTGGTCCCCCTCCAGCTAAAATACAAAGGAAGTTCTAAGTCACAATATATTTCCCCTTCCTTTACTCCTCTTCCCACACGGGGGGCTTGAGCAGTAAGACAAATGAAACACACTTCTTGTCTACTAACCCAGCAAAAGCCATTTGTCACCTTGGCCAAGGGAGGTGAATAGCTATTTGCAGAAGGGGACTGGTGGCTTTGAGAATGTCCAAAGGAGTTCTCTTCTGGGATAAATGAGAGGAAGCACTGCTCTGTACTGCTCCTGCCACGCTGATTACCTGGATTCCTAGAGCTGCATGGTTATAGAGAATGAAAATATGCCTTGCTCAACATGCAGGAATGACAGATCAGGGAGAGGAATAGAGGCTGGTCATTTGGCCTTCAACTCTTAATAGGCAGTTAAATTCTCTCTCACCCATAAACAATGGAGTCAGTAAGGTGGATTATAAATAAAAAAAAAATTAAAATAAAAAATAAATAAATAAATAAAAACACTGCTTCAAGTTATTTAAATCTTTCCAATTAGAATTAACCCCAAAAGCATATGAAAAATGTCCCCTATAAACTGATTCTTTTTATGTGCTGATATATGTGTGTGCAAAAACTGAAGATCAGACATAAGCAAATAACAGGAAAGGCAATTATTGACTTTGTAAATGGTGCATCCTTAATACTTCTAATCCAAGGACTAATGTTTCAGGCTTTGTCAAGAAATGCCAAGCCTGTTACCTTCAACTGCTTCTATAAATTAGTACACACACTTTAGTTTATTGGGGGTATAATCAGAATGAAAATATTGACTTAAGCAAACACTCATTTCTGGCAATAGAAAAGTAAATATAAACATGATTCCTAACAGCATTGGTTCATCCTGCTTTTTTCTCCCAAGATTATGATATCATCATCATCACCACCACCATCGTCATCATCATCATCCTCATACCATTCTACAGCACCATTGTATCTGAGGACAAGATGGCCAATCTTTTTAGTTCTGACCCTTTTTCTTTCTTTCTTTCTTTCTTTCTTTCTTTCTTTCTTTCTTTCTTTCTTCTTTTTTTTTTCAATCTAGAATTAACATCAGCAAATCCCTCCACCCTTATAACATGTGTCTACTCTGATCTATGCAAGCTGGCATCTCCACAGCCAAAGCAAGAAATAAACCATATTTAAGAAACATTCCCTAGGCCAATAACTGACATCAAGGATGTCAGTTACTGAAGCAATCTCATATACTATAAATGGGAAATTAGCATATTAGATAAATAGAGGCTAACTGTTGGATATTCGTCAAATGGCAGGTGATGGTCTCATGGATGCTACATTAGTAGTGTGTCTATTCAGCAATGGATGTTCAGCTCTGAAGGCTGAAAAGCACCCAGCCTGATCTGGCTTCTGATGAAGGCTCTTTTCCTGCCTTCTTGCTAAGTACTCAACTGATCTTTCTTCGGTTTGTTTGGAGAGCGAGAGGCTGTGAGCTGTCTGGTGCCCCTTCTGATAAGAACACTTATTCTATCTGATGAGATCCCCACCCACAGAATCTTATTTAACCTCAATCACTTCCTTGATCCAAACACATGCACTATGGGGGTGGAGCATCAACATTCGAGCATCAGGGAGACCCACACAGGGTCCACAATGGTGCCTATGGAGAAATTGTCATCCTCAGGAACTTGAGTACATAATTTAATCAGTTAGTTATCATTTATTCACAAGCTCCTACTGTGTGCCAAGCATTTCCCTGGTGGAGAAAGTATGGAGACTAAAGAAGAAAAGACATATTTAGAGAAGAACATGCATGGATAAACACTCATATTCTAACAACTACTTGTTCTTTTCACGTATTTTGTGGATAAACTTTTGAGTACATATTCATAAACTCTCAAAATGCTACCTCCTCACCTGGAGCACGGCACTTCAGGTGAAACCAGGATAATTCAAATCAGTATTTATTTGTTCCTCCCAAGTTTGGATGCAGTTGTGTATTCTAAATTGTACTGTTGAATTTTCGCCACTTACTTGTTTATCCTAAGAGCTCTTCCTCTGAATCAGCTATTGAAATCTGGGAGTCCTTAAAGTGTGGGAGCATTGTCTCATTCTGAAACCCCCAGATACACTGGGTCTGATACATAATGGGCCTTCATAAAAACTGTCACATGAATAAAAGATCAAAAATAACCACATATAAAAAATTGAGTGTTGCTCTCATGTTTGTGTATTTGAGGATGACCACCTGGATTTGATAACCTATCAGGATCTCTCCTTGAAAAAAATGGCTCCTCTCTCTCTCTCTCTCTCTCTCTCTCTCTCTCTCTCTCTCAGCAGTTATTAATTGCCCATAGCTCTTCATCTACAGGCAGGGGCTTGTGAGACGGCCTCCACCCCTGTTGGTGTGTCAGCTGGTGTTGTCACTGTGCAGATCTTGTTTAGATGGCCATATTTCTGCAATTTCACAGGTGCCGCTTCCCTACCGCATATAAAAGACACAATCTTGCAGCTGGAGTCCTGTTCCTCTGGTGCTTAAAGTCCTCCAACCTCCTGTTCTTCTGTGTTCCCTGGGCCTTCGATGTTGAGGTCGGGATATAGATTATCAAGTGTGGTTGGGCACCCACAGTCAGTTATTCTGTGCATTTTAACCCAGCTATAGATTTCTGTGATGGTCCCGAAGTGGGGCAAAAAGAAGGCTCCCTGATGAGAGGTAATAGCTGCCCTTGCCTGGGTGTGCAGGAATAAGTGTCTAGGTTGCAGTTAGGAATTATATTGCTTTAGGAAAGTCACAGGAGCAGTTTCTCTTCTAGGATCCAGGACCTCATCGGCCGCTCGTATTTGGCTAAGTTTACAGAACTAGGAATGAATTACCTTGTACTCAGTGGACCTTAAGTCCAATTAGACAGCTGTCGGTTGCTCCCAAGATGTAAGTGCCGCAGTTGTACCCCTGGTGATATTTTGCCATTTAGGTCCAAAATTTCAAGGTAGTTTTGAGACAGAGTTTTGTTGTGTAGCACTAGCTAGCCTAGAACTCACTACATAGACCAGGCCGGCCTCAAGCTTACAGAGATCTGCCTCCTAAGTGCTGGAATTACAGCCAACTATTAAAATTTATTTTAGATAAAATCACTAAAGAAATAAACTCCTAAAACCTAATTATGATTTTTTCTATTATGAACCACCTTTTCCCATAAGTCAGCAGTTTAAAACAATATAGGATTTAATCCTTTAATCAACAAATCTGAATTATAAAATCCTGTTTGGGTTTTGCTTAAGTCATTTTTTTAAGATTTGCTTTTGAGAGAGAGTGAGTGTGTGTGTGTGTGTGTGTGTGTGTGTGTGTGTGTGTGTGTAACTCACATGTATACAGATGCCTAGGAGGTCAGAAGAGGGCATCAGATCCTCTGGATCTGGAGTTATCAGATGATTGTGAACTGCCTGATGTAGGTGCTGGGTCCTCTGGAAGACCAGGGAGCACTCTTAACCTCTGGGTCCATCAGGTGTTTTAGACAGGCACAGTAACACAGCTTCACAGAGTTAAACAAATGCAACATAAGCAAAAGTAACACACCTTAAAATAATATTCTACTACAGACTTGCCCCTCCTCACTCTGGGGTGATGATCTACCCTACAACACTGAGAATTCATGCAAAAGATAAAGTCCCCACACATTGCTACTACTGAATCTGTCTGTCCACTAGCATATGTCTGACACAAACTTGTGTCTCCTGTGAATTGACTGCCCGTGCACTTTTCCAAAGCAAACTTGTGCACTGGAGCTCACCTCTTTGTGTCTACTCAATGACATCACACTAGAGAGATTCCTTTTCTCTCATTGGCTAATTTTCCTACTCCATGGAGCATTCCCATTATCACTTAAACATACTCTTAAGTCTCCCATCTCTAGAAATCACTCTCCTGGATGGCCCCTCTCATTCTAACTAATATCCCATTTTCCTATGACCCTCATAACAATTCACCTTTGCAGTGTTCTCTCCATTTACTCCCTCAGTATATCTTCCACGGCTCCTTCTTACCTGCTTCTGTTAAGACTTTCATTCCCTTACCACCACCACCACTGAAATCCAAACTGCCACACCCACTGATCAATTCTCAGTCCTAATTCATTCAAACAGCAACATCTATCACAAACCAGTTCTTCCCCTTGTCCATGCTCTCCTCCTGGCTTTCAGAGCTCCATAAATTCTGGCCCACTGCTAAGCTCTCCTTGTCAGCTTTCTTTTCTATCCCCTTTCTTCTCCAAGATGCTGGAGTACCCCCAAACCTTAGTCCTTAGCCCTTTAATTGCCTCTCTTCTATTCCCTTGATGAAGTCCTCTAGTTAGAGCTAGGAATGCCACCTGTGCTGAGAATTCCCGTCTATCATCCCTAGTCCAGTTCACTCTACTTAACTCCAAAACATATCAAAGTGCCATGGACAACAGGCATCCACAACTTACTAGCATCCCTAAAACCAAAAGCCTTGCTCCGCCCCTCAAACCCACTTTAACTATCATGGCCTCATCTTGGTTCATGGCCAATCCATTCAAGCAAAACTGTGGATCCTTCATTGTTTTGTTTTGTTTTTTTCTCTAGAATCCCTCACATTCTATGCATTTGTGAATTCTGTTCACTCTACCTTTGAAATATCTTTAGGGCTGGGGTACAGCTCAGTGGTGGAATACTTGGTGAACATGCACAAGGGCATAGATTCAATCCCCAGTGCCACCTGCACAATAAAAATAAAACATGTCCAGAATCCAACCTCTTCTCAGCACCTCCACTGCCAAAGCCTGGCCCAAGCCACCATTAGCCCCCTTCCACTGTGAAAACAGCCTCCGAGCTGATCTCCCTGACAACTCTCCTGATGGTCTGTTATCAGCACAGCAACCAGAATGGTCCTTTGAAAACAGAAAGCAGACTGCATCACTGGTTGGCTCAACATGCTTTCCTTTCCATCTCAGGACAAAAGCCTTACCCAGCTCCCACAGGAACGCACCACCTGCTTCTCTGCGCCCTACTTCCTCTTCGCCGTCCCACCCATCCTTCTAGCTGTTTTTCAGACATACCAATGGCTTGGGGACTTTGCATGGACTTCTTCCTCGTTGTTCTCTCTCTTTCCCACAAATCTATTTCTCACCCTCTTATTTCCTTCAGAGTCCATCACATCACACCGGGTTCTTCTCTGTCCAAGCCAGTACTAGAACTCTCTACTCCCCATACCCTTACTTTATTCCATTTTTATGAGGGGCTCATTAGCTTCCAACATAGCATATTATTCATGTATTCTGATTATTATCTCCCCATTAGAATACAGGCTCTAGCAGGCATAGATTTTGTTCACTTTTCAGATGCCTAGATCAGCTTGGCATGCTGTAAGCAGCCAATGAATCTGTGTTAAGCAAATGTATTTGATGAGAGGCTGTAATGTCAAAACTAAAAGTCAGAATTAAAATATGCACAGCATATCCAGGAGTGAACTCTGGGATGCAGGGAAAAGACCACTGCATTCCCATTAATAGATTAGCATTCGTTCGCACACTTACACAAATGTGTTCATCAAATTATCTGCTTGCTACTTTGGAAAGTAGCCTAAGGCAGAAAGAAGGCTCCAAACACCTGGTATTTCTTCGAGGGTTTAAGTACTTCTAAAATTTCCTACAATCCATCAAACTCTAAAGAGTAAATGACTATGAACTTGTACTCCTAGGGTAAATTAAAAGAGTGCATGGCCCATCACACCCTAAATTCCCTTTAAAATTCAGGCTTGGGGGCTGGGAGGATGGCTCAGCTAGTTATGTGTTTTCCACACAAGCTTGAGAACTGTATTTGATTCCTCAGAGCTTCCACAGAAGTGCCAAGCATGGTGGTGTGCATCTGTGTTCCCAGTGCTGGGGAGAAACACAAGAACCCCCGGGGCTTGCTAGCCAGTCTGTCTAGTAAAAACAGTGAGCTCCAGGTTCAGTGAGAGGTCCTGTCCCCTCAGTGAACAACTCGGGGAGCAATTGAGGAAGGCACCTGATTGTGAACCTCTCTTTGGCTTCCCCACTCATATTCACAGATATGCATGCTTACCCCCATATACACATGCATACACATATGAACATGTACACACACATACACAATCATATGCATTTGTAGTCCTCTCCCTAATGTATGTATTTTCATATAAGAGTAACATTTAGCAGTTTAGCTCCTTGATTTCCTAGTCTTACAGCAAAATGTACAAGACAAAAAAGGAGTGCGATGTTGGCCCTGGCCATCACTCACCAAGAAAACAGATCTCATTTTGAGACTCCATGCACACCTTGAAACCAAACAGTAACTATTCAGAATGCAAAGATGAGGTGAAGCACAGATACAAACTGGCATTATCCCTTGACTGGCCCTAGTGACATTTTCTAAGGGTTTTATTTAAAAGTTCCTGTGAATTAAGTGAACCCTGGGTCTATTTCTGGCTTGACTTTCAAAGGCCTCTAAAGACCAGACACTTTGTTGAAAAGTTAGGCAGAGCAGTTTGAGGTTACAATGTGTGTTTTCCCTTTCAAGTCCGTGGCACTTCTAACACGGAAGAAGTCATTACAACTGAGAGAATTTAGGAAGAAGACAATTACACTCGTGTGCATTTCCATTCCTAACTAGATAAAAGAAAAGACGGTGTTTTATATTTTAGAACAAAGTTTGGAGTGAAGTTAAGCTCTGACAGCCACAGGTTAGCCAGCTGGCCATTCCTTCCTCGATCCTGCTTACAGCTCACAGCCCCTTCTTTCCTTCCTTCTCCTCCTCCATAAGGAATGGATTTGGGGATGAAAATCCACACTGGGGTTGACGGTAATCCTTTCCTACGGGGGATTTAAATAAAACCTCTGACTCTGTCCACACAGAATCCAGACATTCAACCCATGTTATGGCCTGACTCATTTCTTGAAATCCAAATCCCCAGTACATCAGAGCAAGACTCCATTTTAAAACTGTGTTTCTACAGAGATAATGAGGTCATTAAAAGGAGCCTCAGCCAATGTCAGTGCTGCTCTTCTGAGATGGGCACATAGAGGAATAGAAAGAGGCCTTGAAGATGCTGGGCAAAGACAGCCATCAATAAGTCAAGAAGACAGACCTCAGATGAACCCAGTCCCACAGATACCTTGGTCTTGTGCTTCTCCCCCTAAAACGAAGAGGTACTGGGAGGGGAGAAGGTAGCTGATGACCTGGAGCAAATAAAGAAACAAAACAGGGAGAGGAGACAAAAATCCTGAAAGTCCGATCACATCTTCAGACCCAAAAGGCTTTGTCCCTTTGTAGCCTACTAATGTATCTCTGCTGCCTGCAAACACCTCACATCTCATGCTCACAGTAGACTTTCCAAAGCTCCCCAGATGGCCCATGTCAGCCTGCCACTGCATGACCTACATGGCTGAAACCAAGGGTGCTTTTCACCCCTGCAGCAGGACCCAGCTCTGCCAAATCCCATGTGCCTCCAGCCCTGCTTCTTGGCAGGCCCAGAAAAAACAAACCCTGTTGCTTGCTCACTCAACCTGTAAAGGTTCTGATCTGCCTCAATCAGTTAAGAACCAGTTGAGCTCCATCAATTTGCTGGTCTTGGTTATACATGTTAGGTAGGTGGGGAAGAAAGAAAGAAAGAAAATTGTTTCCATTTTGCTATGCTGTACCCAGCTGCCCCAAGAGATGCATCTCTCAACAGTGACAATGTAGGGGAGTTGGTTCCTGCAAAGATCCCAAAGCCAGTGAACTTTCTTTTCTTTGCACTGATAAGGGCTTACTGGGGAAAATCCATAATCCCAGCACTAATACAGTCTTAGTAAAATCTGACAATAAATAAATCTTAAAAGGAAAATGAGTCTGCAACAATTACTTAAGGATAGAAAAACATTCATGGTAGAACTTCAAACAAGGCACCTCATTATTGCACAAACTCAGATGGCCTCCATTTCATTCCCTAAAGCTGCATGGGAGATAAACGACAATCCTAGACCTCCTTCCGAGCTTTCCACTCACTCAGTCACAGGGAGTAATGGGGGTGCCTCTAATCCCAGCACTGGGGAGGCTGAAGCAAAAGGGTTGCCAAGAGTTCAAAGCCAACCAGGGGAATATAGTAAGTTCAATGTCAGCCTGCGATACACACTGTGGTGGTCTGAAGGAAAATGGCCCCCAAAGGGAGTGAGTGGCACAGTTAGGAGGTATGGCCTTGATGGAGGAAGTGCATCACTGTGGAGGCGGGCTTTGAGGTCTTATATATTCTTAAGCCACAACCAGTAAGGCAGACCACTTCCTGTTGCCTGCAAGCTATGATGTAGGACACTTGGTTACTTCTTCAGCACCATGTCTGCCTGCATGCCACCATGTCACACCATGACGACAATGGACCAAACCTCTAAAAATGTAAGTCACCCCAACTAAATGTTTTTCCTTTATAAGAGTTGCTGTGGTCATGGTGTCTCTTCACAGCAATAGAAGTTCTAACTAAGACACATACCAAAATACTGACTTTAAAATAAGGAAAGAAAGAAAGGAAGGAAGGAAGGAAGGAAGGAAGGAAGGAAGATAGATGATAGATAGATAGATAGATAGATAGATAGATAGATAGATAGATAGATAGATTTAACTCAGTCAACCAGCATTAGCTGAGTACCCTCTACTTTCCATTCAGGGTGACAGATAAAGGAACAAACAGACAAATGAGATACGATTCCTTCCTTCAAATAACTCGTTACCAAGAGGACAGGCACACACATAGGTCACAGCAGGTTTTAAAGCATTATGACACATACTCTAATTGAGGCAAAGTGTAGGAAGAGACGGGAACTGACATGAGTGAAGCTTGTACCTAAGAAGCTGAAAGCACCTGAATTTGACTTTGTATCAAAGAAGACACAGGCCACAAAGTGGCTGCCCATGATGCAGGACAGCCTCAGTCCAGCTGTCCAAGGCCAGGATTAACTGCACCTCTCATTCCAGCCCCCACAGTCTACACCCCAGTTGTAATTCAGCAGGCCTAGACTGGCTTTTGCCTCTGGAAGGTCACACAAGAGGTGAGCTGACACCTTGGAAAGGCAAGAAGTTTTTCGATCCACACTTGATAGAAAACTGGGCGATGGAAAGAGAATAGAAAACAGCAGCAAAGAGCATCCTAAAGGGCCGATAGGACAGCTCAGCAGGTAAAGGCACTTGCCGCAAAGCCTAATGACCTGACTTAGGTCCTTGGTGTCCACATGCAGGATTGAGAGAAGCATTTGGGGCGTGAGCATCTTACTTTTGCTTCCTATTGCTGTATTCTATTTCTTTTGGGATAAACACCATGACCAAAATCAACTTGGGGAGGAAAGGGTTTATTTCATCCCACAGCTTGTAGTCCATCATCCAGGGAAGTTTGGGAAGGAACTCAAGGCAAGAACAGGGAGGCAGGAATTGAAACAGAGGCTACAGAGGAATGCTGCTTACTAGCTTGCTCTCTATGGCTTGCTCAGCACTCCTTTTTATACCACTCAGGACCACCTGTCAGCAGGTGGCACCACTCCCAGGATGCTGGGCACTCCCATATCAACCACTAATCGAGAAAATGCCCACACACACACTTGCTTATAGGCAATCTCATGGAGGCATTTTCCTAATCGAATTTTCTCTTCCCAGATGGCTGTAGCTTGTGTTGAGATGTCAAAGAACTAACCAGGACAATGGGCCTTGGAGAGCAGTGGAATTGGTAGCTTGTGATGGAGAGATACCCAGACAGGCACTCCTGAAACCTGGCCCCATCTACCTTAACTGCTTAACTGGACAACTGGATTTAATCCAATAAGCATCAACCTTTTCTCTCTGTGAAATAGAAATGCCCTGCCTACCTCAAGGAAGCCTGAGAAATCAAAGGATCTGTGGTAAGTGGAAAAAGTGCTAAGCCTGAAAAACACTGTGCAAATATAAGAGAGGACTATAATTAACCCAGCCACAAAGCCGCCTCGGGGCGCGATTAAAATACACTGTACCCCTCTAGATCGACAAAGTGTGAATATGGTTAAAAAATAGGGACAGCTACTCCTAAACAGAGACAGTTGGTGTGTGGGCAAAGCCCCATAAGCATTCTCTATGCCAGGAAACTTGCATATGCTTAGAAGCTAGCACGTTTCTGTTGGCCTTATAGCAGCAGTGTAGGAGAGCTACAAAACGAAATCTGTAGTGGCAGGACCACTGCCAAGCACAACTGTCCCAACTCCCAAAAACCTGCAGAACAACGCCAGTCTCCATCAATGGAAAGGAACGTGCCTCGTGCTACTAGACAAGGGAAGCCATGCAGCAGGTGATGCTTGCCGGGTAGAGGCCAGTAGAGCCTCCAGACTACCATGACCTAGACACTTAAAGCCTGAAGTGGGACTCTCTGAGTAAGAAAAGGTTTCCAAATAGGGAAACTCTCCCCATCCTGACAAATGATTTACAAAACCAATACTTTTTCTATCTGATTACAGTAAATTTTCCAATACAATGAATGCTTTGTTTGGCTGAACCATTTAATAGTCATCCACACTCTCTAATGAAACTACTAATTACAAAATCTCTGCATTGCAGGCAATAAAAAAAGGGTTGCTACCCTCTTTACAGTGCCTCATTCTGCCATCAAGTAGCAATTACTCTCCCATGGCCCTCCCTTTTTCCCTGATTCTCACCTCAAACATCCCCATCAAACCTACTAAAAAAGATTTAAATCCTCTACGCCACACAAGTAAGCATAGAGTGCACACAGACATGTGCACACTAAAATACTAATCCCCAGCTTGAAGAAGACAGGAAGACAGACAGAGGTGATGGCAAGGCTGAGAGAGGACACATGGGCCAGACTGCTGCTTTTCTCCAGCTAATTTTATACAATGGGAATGTGATTTTTAATAATACAGTCAGTAAAACAAAGTCCCAACACAAAGAAAATGTTTGCTGCCTTCAAATGGAGTAGATATTAAGGAATATATGTATATGTTTCATAACAAACTATTATCTACCAAGCTCTACAATTCTATTTTATTTGTCATCATCAAATAAAATAGAAGGGACCACTGAGGCAGCATAGGATGGGGTTTCTGGACTGTGACACTGATGGCACCTTCCAAGCCACCAGAAACACCAATGAACAGCTAGCAAACCCCAGACCTTCCCCTCAGCTACAAGGGCGTCTTCAACCGCACCAGAAGACAAGAACTGATCCTTCAACCATGCCATCTAAGGCTCTTTAACACACAGTGTGGCATGTATCTGAAGAAATTAGTGTTACCATGTCAACACTGACCAAAACAGAGACACAAAAGAGGTAAAAATCTATTATTCTTATTTTTAAAGGTTAAAGGGAAAAACAAAGACTAAATAAAATATTTTATTGTCATTCATTAACTAATTAATTAAAAGTTAGACAACAGGCAACAGATTTAGTGTAATTTTGCCAAATCCAAATTAGGATCAAAAGAGCCAAAATATTTTTGCCCACATTTGTAGGTGACAGATTTAGAATTTGGTGAGCTACCTAGTATTCCAGAGGCTCTGTCTCAATGGGTTATTGTAATAAGAGAAGGCAGAATTCAAATAAGGGTTTTAGAAATTAATTTTTCTCCTATCCAGAAGTCCCTGGAATAAAGTAAGAGCCTTGAGAATTCTTTAGTCAAAGAATGTCAATTTATAAAATAGACAAAGTATATGAAGACATTTGTTTGCTTTTTTTTTTTTTTTTTTTGAGCTGAACCCAGGTCCTTCCACTTGCTAGGCAAGCACTCTACCACTGAGCTAAATCCCCAACCCATCTGTTTGCCTTAAACAAATGTTAACATGCATGAATTCAGTGGGGTGTTCCCTGGGGACATTTAAATGCTTTAAATCTGAGGCCTATATTATAATTATTCTATCGTTCACAAAACATTTAGAATTCTTCTTGGGGAACAATTTTAGAATTGGTTTATAAAGTACACAAAATCAGCCTAATGTTATACATGCTACATACTTAAATATACGGAGACACTTCAGAGAGGCTAAAAGTAACTTCTGTTTGGTTGAGCATGCTTTTGTGTTTATGTAAGAATATGAGTATTTTGGGACTTCTATAAATTTATATAAGCTAAAATAACACAACCACATGCTGACGAGAGTGCCAGATTGGATCAGGAACATCTCGGAGGCTGACCAGTTGTCCTGTGTCTCTAGCCACAAAGTCCAGCCTACTGTCTCCTCCAAGCTGGTTATAGAAAATGTTAGCATTTCTCATCCTGCCCAGCATCAGTATTTGCACTTATATAGAGCACAGAGTTGGTGCTTTACGGGAGAAAATGATCACTTAATCAAAAGTTCTAACAGAACTTAAATATGGATCAAACGGATGATTCCCAATCAACCCTTGTGTGGTGTTTGAATGAGAATGGCCCCCATAGGTTCAGATGTTTGAATACTTGGTCCCCAGTTGATGAAACGAGGATCAGAAGGTGTGGCCTTGTTGGAGGAAGTGTGTCGCTGGGGGTGGGGGGTGGACTTTGAGGTTTCAAAAGCCTCATGTCGTTACCAGTGTGCCCTCTCTGCCTCCTGCCTGGGGATCAAGACGAAAGCCCTCAGCTATGCCTTGGTTCCACCATCTCCACTCAAACACTCTGGAACCATAAGCGCAATTAAATGTTTTCTTCTAGAAGTTGCTTTGGTTGTGGTGTTTTGTCACAGCAAGAGGAAAGTCACTAAGACACCTTGTTACAGAGCATTTGGCCCAACCAGCCATACTTGAGACTGTAGTTTTAATCTGAATGAAATATCAGAACCCTGTCCCCTTCCTGTTCTCGGTTTCCTAGCCTCCATGAAATGAGCAGGAACCTTCACCACACACTCCCACAGGGATGCCCTGCCTCCTCACAGGCCTAAAATCAATAAGGACCAATCAATAATCAAGCAATCAAGGACCAAAACCCCCAAAACAATGAACCTAGATAAAGTGCCCCTCTTTGTAACTTAGTGATTTCTGGTATTTTTATAATGACGACAGAAAGGTGACTTACACACTGAATTAGAAACTAGTTTTAAAAGATGTAAAGTTGATGTCTTAAAATCTGCATCTTTTTTTTCTCCTTTTTTATTATATTTTTGTTTTAATTTTACACATCAGCCATGGGTTCCCCTGTCCTCCCCCCTCCTGCCCCCACCTTCCCCCCAGCCCCTCCCCTCCATTCCCATCTCCTCCAGGGTCAAGACTCCCCTGGGGATTCAATTCAACCTGGTGGATTCAGTACAGGCAGGTCCAGTCCCCTCCTTCCAGGCTGAGCAAAGTGTCCCTGTGTAAACCCAAGGTTCATAACAGCCAGCTCATACACTAAG
This sequence comes from Onychomys torridus, assembly GCF_903995425.1. Classification (NCBI taxonomy): domain Eukaryota; kingdom Metazoa; phylum Chordata; class Mammalia; order Rodentia; family Cricetidae; genus Onychomys; species Onychomys torridus. The sequence continues at coordinate 30,245,956 of NC_050445.1, forward strand.
GATAGGTCCGGATCCCACTGCCTGGGTGCGTCCCAAACAGTTCAAGCTATTCAATTGTCTCACTTATACAGAGGGCCTGATCCAGTTAGGGGCTCCACAGCTTTTGGTTCATAATTCATGTGTGTCCATTTGTTTGGCTATTTGTCCCTGCGCTTTTCCAATCTTGGTCTCAACAATTCACACTCTTACAGTCCCTCCTCTTTCTCGACAATTGGACTCCTGGAGCTCCACCTGGGGCCTAGCCAAGGATCTCTGCATCCACTTCCAACAGTTATTGGATGGGAGTTCCAGCTCGACTGTTAGTGTGTTTGGCCATCTAATCACCAGACTAGGTCAGATCAGGCTTTCTCTCTACCATTGCCAGTAGTCTACAGAGGATTATCATTGTGGATTTGTGGGGACCTCTCTAGCACTTTGCTTCTTCCTCTTCTCATGTGGTATTCATTTATCATGGTCTGTTATTCCTTGTTCTCCCTTTCTGTTCTTGATCCAGCTGGGATCTCCTGTTCCCCTAAGCTATCTTTCCCTTGAAACTTGCCCTTCATTACTCCCACTGTAATCCAGGTTATTCATGTAGATCTCATCCATTTCTCTGTCATTGGGCGATACCTGTGTCTTTCCTAGGATCCCATTTTCTAGGTAGCCTCCCTGGAGTTGTGTAGCAGTCTAGTTATCTTTGTTTTACATCTAGTATCCTACTATGAGTGAGTACATACCATGTTTGTCTTTCTGAGTCTGGATGAATTTTCTCACTCAGGATGATTTTTTCTAGATCCATCCATTTGCCTGCAAACCTCAGGATGTCATTGTTTTTCTCTGCTGAGTAGTACTCCATTGTGTATATATATCTTTTTTTTTTTTTATCCATTCTTCAGTTGAAGGGCATCTAGGTTGTTTCCAGGTTCTGGCTATTACAAACAATGCTGATATGAACATAGCTGAGCAAATGCCCTTGTGGTATGATGAGTATTCCTTGGGTATATGCCCAAGAGTGCTATAGCTGGGTCTTGGGGGAGATGGTTTCCCAATTTTCTAAGGAAGCGCCATATTGATTTCCATGGAAACTGAATAATGCCCAACTGAATCACCAGTGGATTGAGGAAGAAATAAAGAAAGACTTCCTAGAGATCAACGAAAATGAATACACCACATACCCAAACTTATGGGACACTATGAAAGCAGTGCTAAGAGGGAAATTCATAGCACTAAATGCCCACATAAAGAAGCTGGAGAAATCTCACACTAGTGACTTAACAGCACACCTGAAAGCTCTAGAACAAGAAGAAGCAAAGTCTCCCAGGAAGAACAGACGCCAGGAAATTATCAAATTGAGAGCTGAAATCAATAAAATAGAAATAAAGAGAACAATACAAAAAATTAATGAAACAAAGAGTTGGTTCTTTGAGAAAATCAATAAGATAGACAAGCCCTTATCCAAACTAACCAAAAGACAGAGAGAGCATCCAAATTAACAAAATCAGAAATGAAAAGGGGGACATAACAACAGACAATGAGGAAATCCAGAGAATCATCAGGTCATACTTCAAAAACCTCTACTCCACAAAACTGGAAAATCTAAAAGAAATGGATACTTTTCTAGATAGGTACCACATACCTAAATTAAATCAAGACCAGATAAGCCATTTAAATAGTCCAATAACCCCTAAGGAAATAGAATCAGTCATTAAAAGTCTCCCAACCAAAAAAAGCCGAGGACCAGATGGTTTCAGTGGAGAATTCTACCAGATCTTCAAAGAAGACTTAATACCAATACTCTTTAAATTGTTCCACACAACAGAAGCAGAAGGAATATTACCAAACTCCTTCTATGAGGCTAAAATTACCCTGATTCCTAAACCAAACAAAGAGGCAACAAAGAAAGAGAACTACAGACCAATCTCCCTCATGAACATTGATGCAAAAATACTCAATAAAATTCTGGCAAACAGACTCCAAGAACACATCAAAACAGTTATCCACCATGATCAAGTAGGCTTCATCCCAGGAATGCAAGGGTGGTTCAACATACGAAAGTCCGTCAATGCAATACACCATATAAACAAACTCAAAGAAAGAAACCACATGATCATCTCACTAGATGCAGAAAAAGACATTTGACAAAATCCAACACCCCTTCATGATAAAGGTCTTGGAGCGATCAGGAATACAGGGAACATACCTAAACATAATAAAGGCAATCTACAGCAAGCCAACAGGCAAAATCAAATTAAATGGAGAGAAACTCAAAGCAATACCACTAAAATCAGGAACAAGGCAAGGCTGTCCCCTCTCCCCATACTTATTCAATATAGTATTTGAAGTTCTAGCCAGAGCTATAAGACAGCATAAGGAGATTAAGGGGATACAAATTGGAAAGGAAGAAGTCAAGCTTTCCCTATTTGCAGATGACATAATAGTATACACAAGTGACCCCCAAAATTCAACCAAGGAACTGATACAGCTTATAAACACCTTCAGCAACCTTCAGCAGGATACAAGATCAACTCAAAAACATCAGTAGCCCTCCTATATACAATAGACAAACAGGCTGAGAAGGAAATCAGAGATACTTCACCCTTTACAATAGCCACAAATGATATAAAATACCTTAGGGTTACTCTAACTAAGCATGTGAAGGACGTATATGACAAGAACTTTAAGTCCCTGAAAAAAGAAATTGAAGAAGATGTCAGAAAATGGAAAGACCTCCCATGCTCATGGATAGGCAGGATTAACATAGTAAAAATTGCAATCTTACCAAAAGCAATCTACAGATTCAATGCAATCCCCATCAAATTACCAACACAATTCTTCACAGACCTGGAAAGAATAATATTCAACTTCATATGGAAAAACAAAACACCCAGGATTGCCAAAAGAATCCTGTACAATAAAACAACCTCTGGAGGCATCACAATCCTTGACCTCAAGCTCTACTATAGAGCTACCATAATAAAAACAGCTTGGTACTGGCATAAAAACTGACATGTGGACCAATGGAATTGAATTGAAGACCCTGACATTAACCCGCACACCTATGAACATATAATTTTTGACAAAGAAGCCAAAAATGTACAATGGAAAAAAGAAAGCATCTTCAACAAATGGTGCTGGCATAACTGGATGTCAATGTGTAGAAGGCTGCAAATAGGTCCATATCTGTCACTGTGCACAAAACTTAAGTCCAAGTGGATCAAAGACCTCAACATAAATCCAGTTACTCTAAACCTGATAGAAGAGAAAGTAGGACATAGTCTTGAATGCACTGGCACTGGAGATCAATTTCTAAATATAATACCAGACACTGAGAGAAACAATCAATCAATGGGACCTGTTGAAACTGAGAAGCTTTTGCAAAGCAAAGAACACGGTCAACAAGACAGAGCGACAGCCTACAAAATGGGAAAAGGTCTTCACCAACCCCACATCAGAGGGCTGATATCCAGAATAAATAAAAAACTCAAGAAATTAGACATCAAAATGCCCAACAGTCCAATTAAGAAATGGGCTATAGAATTAAACAGAGAATTCTCAACAGAGGAAGCTCAAATGTCTGAAAGACGTTTAAGGAATTGCTCAACATCCCTAATTATCCAGGAAATGCAAATCAAAATGACTCTGAGATACCACCTTACACCTGTCAGAATGGCTAAGATCAAAAACACAGAAGATGCTGGAGAGGATGTGGAGCAAGGGGAACTCTCCTCCACTGCTGGTGGGAATGCAAGCTTGTACAATCCGTATCTTCTTAAGATGCAGGTGACTATGACCACAGGCTAGAGTGAGAGATACTATCTTCACTTCACTGACTGAAGCTTCAAGGGGAAATGAAAGTAGGAGTCAGTGCTTTGCCTCAAACCAGCACAATCAGTTTTCAATGAAATGTCATCAAATCTGCAATTAAGGACAAGAGTGTGTTAATTGGGCTGCTGCATATGGAATTGTGACTTGTGAATCTACAGTGCAAACCAAACTTCTGTGCCCAACCAAGAGACAGGACAATCGCTGAGCATGACACTGTTCTGACCAACACCCCTCTCCAAGGGATCCTGGTTATGGTTCTTTAACAACAGTTTGCTGGCTGCATGGATGTTCCACCCAGCAAGGTGACAATTCAATTCAGAATAAATTTATATGCAAACCCTTAATCAGAGACAGACATGTAAGAAAGTGAAATGAGTAGCTGTTTATAACAATGCTGGGAAGAAGTGTATAGATGGCCGCAAGACATTTATCCCACAAATGTATTTCTTTACCATAGATCTTAGTCCCCACATCTATACCAAATCTTCCTGGGGAGGACCAGGCATTGAGCCTTATGGGTCATTTGCCCCTAGAAATAAAGGGTCTTCTCAGATTACTCCTTGAAATGAGGGGCTATAACAGGAAGTAAAGCTGAAAAGTACTTTAATTCATCACCAGGAAATAAGGAGCTGCAGAGATAGCCCAGTCAGTAGAATGGTTGCCACACAAAAGCACAAGGACCAGAGTTCAATCCCAAGCACCTACCTAAAAACACAAGTGGCACACATGGACCCCCAGCACTGAAGGGGAGACACGATGTGCCTGGAGCTTCTTGGCCAACCAGCCTAACCTAGTCAGTGACACCCAGGTACAAGTGACAGATTCTACTTTAAAAAAAAAAGTGGGTAGATCTTGAGGAATGACACCTGAGTTTGACCTGTGACTTACACCAGAGAGAGAGAGAGAGAGAGAGAGAGAGAGAGAGAGAGAGGAGGGGAGGGGATCAAGGAAGGGAGATGGGAAGTTTCTGATAGAGGCCAGTTGCCCCTGGATTGAGTTCTGCCATGAACTGTGATAAGAGATGCTCAGGCTGGCTTTAGTATTTGGACCCAGTCCTGCCCTGGAGGTGATGAAGGGTGTGCAGAATGAAGATTCTGTTCTTGTAGCACTTATTGTTTGCCAGGAACTATCCTAAGATTTTTATTTGTATCAACTCATTCATTCAATTATCATAATAAATCTGTAAGTAGGTTGGAAATACAATTTCCTTTTCACAGACAAAGAGACTAAGTCACTAAAAGCTCAGAAAGCACTCAAGTTCATAAAGACAGTACCAATGAAACTAGGAACTCAACAGCTACATTTGTAATTACTCACCCTCCATAGCAGTGTTTCCCAACCTGTGAGTCACAATCCTTTGAGGGGTCAAATGACCCTTTCACAGAAGTCACATATGAGATGTCTTGCATACCAGATATTTACATTATGATTCATAACAAGAGCAAAATTATAGTTATGAAGTAGAAATGAAAATAACTTTTATGGTTGGGGTTACCACAGCATGAGGGACTATATTAAAGGATCACAGCATCAGAAAGGTTGAGAACTACTGCTCTACAGAAAATATTTTTCAATGAGAGTCTAGACCAACCACCTTATACCACCAAAAAAAAAAAAAAAAAAAGTTGTAAAATTCAAGTAAGTAGCTGGAGAAATGGCTCAGCAATTAAGAGAACTTGATGTTCTTGCAGAGAACCAGAGTTCAGTTCCCAGAATCCACATAGTGGCTCACAGCTACCTGAAACTCCAGTTCCAGGGAATCTGGTACCCTATTCTGGCTTCCTCAGGCCGCAGTCATGCATGTTCAGGCAAAATACCCATATACATATAATTTTTTAAAAATTAAAAATTAAAGAGGACACAAATAATAGAAAGACCTTTTATGATTATAGATTGGAAGAATTAATATTGTTTAAATGTCCATAGCATCCAAAGAGATTTAATGCTATCTCAAAATAGCAATGACATCTTTTACTGAACTAAAAAAATGTTAATTGTGCCCTTTAAAGCCTGATAACTCTCATATAAGAAGTCCATGTTTATAATCTGATGTGAGTGACCAGGGCTACAGGAAAGTTTCCTCACAATACTGAGAAATTTTTTCAATGACCAAGTTTCAATTAGCACAGATGCTATCTTCAAGTGAATGAGTAAAGAAGAGAGGAAAGAGAGAGAAGCAGGGAAGGCCCTTTTAAGTGGGAAAAAGTCATAGGGATTCACATTGTCAATAAAGGAACTTGGAACTTGAAGCATGGCTTGTATTTTTTATAACAACCTGAGTCAGAACAGAACATTCTTGTGGATATTAACTTAAGATGTGTTACATTCATTTATGTTATGGAATATTTGTTTAATGATGCAAAGTTGTGTTGTATTCTTTTATGTTGCATTTGTTTAGCTCGGTAAAGCTGTGTTACTGTGCCTGTCTAAAACATCTGATTGGTCTAAAAAGAGCTAAATGGCCAATGGCTAGGGCAGGAGAAAGGACAGGCAGGGCTGGCAGACAGAGAGAATAAATAGAATAAAAAGAGGAGGATGAGGGAGGAATGAGGAAAGAAGAGAAGAGGATGCCAGGGACCAGCCACCCCAGCCACACAACCAGACATGGAGTAAGAAGGAAAGAAAGGTATATAGAATAGAGAAAGGTAAAAGCCCAGAGGCAAAAGGTAGATAGGATAATTTAAGTTAAGAAAAGCTGTCTAGAAATAAGTCAAGCTAAGGCCAGGCATTCATTAGTAAGAATAAGTCTTCATGTATTTATTTGGGAACTGATTTGGCCTCCAAAGAAAAAGACAGAAAAAAACCAACTACAGAACATCACAAATAGATAACTTTGGCATAATTACACCTAAGGAAAAAATGCTTATTTAAGGAATAAATAATGACCTGGTAGATACAGTCTGTAGAAAGAACTTCGATGAATACCAAGGCGTAAGATTTGGAGAAGAGAATTAGAAATTTACTGGATTGTTTTCCAAACACTTTTCAGGACCATGGAGAGAGCCCTGGCATCCCATTGTCCACAAAGATTCAAAGTAGATTAATCCATTCATTGGACTCTGACATAATAACCAAAATTAAGCTAAGCAATCCTTGACAACAGTTAAAAATTTAGGAAAATGACTGAAGTTATCTTTTCTTCAAATTTTGTTACAAATGCATACAGATGAATACACAAATGGCTGAAGTTTGTTACAATGTTGTTATAAGAAGAACAAAAACAAGAATTTGTTAGATGGAGGGTTTCCACATAGTCTTAATAGAAACTGCAATGCCCTGTTGAAACTGGGGTCACTAAATTATTCTGTACTTTAGTAAAAATAACATCTTAATTACTATAACAATATACTCTACACTCTCACTGGTTTGACTGACAAGTATATGTTTTACTGAAGTCCAGTTAGATACCCAAACAGGAAAGTCACTGTTTTTTTTTTTAATTCAGGATTTATCATTCCAAGGGTTTGCCATCCTAAATCCATGGCTTCCAAAGTCTCCCAGACCATCAGTATCCAAACAGTAGGTAGAAGAAGAAACTAGAACACAGAGGGCTTTATGGGGCAGAGAGCTCACTGGCCAGTCACATGGCCATGCCAACTTCAGGTACTTCTGATTAAAATAATCTGGCTTTGAACCTATGTAGGAGGAAAGGGATTGAGTGAACAGATAGCCACTCTCTGTCCCGTGTGCAGTTATTTGACATCCGATTTAAAGTATAGTGTAGCAAAATACTTCCAGTGGACTATTACCTGTCAAGCTTGTTCTCCCTCACATCTAAGGGGATGCCAATTATGGAGAAAAGGGGACCATGTCTGTCTGACTTAGCCACAAATCATGCCACATCTTCCCCTCCAGATACCATGCCTCAGGCCATCCATGTCCAAGGAGAGACACAGATTGCTTGTATCAAGTGATCATCAGCACCTATGTCTCTGTTCAGTCATGTGGAAACTTCCGTGGATACAATTACATACAAACAGGTGTGTTAGTCCGTATTCCATCAGGATAAAAAAATACATGCAATAATATTAACTTATAAAAGAAAACATTTATTTGGGCTTATGGCTTTGGAGATCCCAGTCCAAGATTAGGAAGGCTTGGTACTCTGAGTCTCTAGTGAGCATGCCAGACGGCAATGTCAGAAATACATGGCAGAGAAAACTGCTCAGATCCTGGCCAAAGAGGAAAGGGCTGTGGTCCATAATCCCATTTGAGAACATGCCCCAATTACCTAAAAACTTTCTCAAGCCCCTCTTCCTGAAAGTTCTACCACTTCCCATAGTACTGCCCTGGGGACCAAGATTTTTCATACATGTCCTTTAACAGGGCATCCAAGATCCAAAGCATAGCAACAGTCATGAATATAAAGAGGGAAAACACACAGGTATTTCCCAAATTAATCCAGCACCATGAGTACATTCTAGAATGTGGTGGCTGAAGAACACTGGAAAAGACAATAACCCAGATGTGGTTCCACTCTGCAAGAGCCAAAAAACTGTCAAACCTTCTTGACTCTTGGAAACACACAAATCTTCACATGCCATACGTATCGCTTAAGTGATTCATTGCTTGATTGTTTAAAAAGTATCGATGAAAGGATATGATTGGCAAGGGGCAAAATGACTCAACCAGTTGCTGCTTAAGTATGAGGACCTGAGTTCAGATCCCCAGCACCCACATAAAAAGCCAGGCACAGCAGTGCTGATCTGTAACCCAGCACTGGGTGAAGAGAGGATGGCTTATCTCTGGAGCTCATTGGCCAGCCAGTCTAGCTGAATGATGAGCCCCAGGTAAGATCATGTCTACAAAGTAAGGTGAAGAGGGGGAGGGAGGAGAGAGAGAGAGAACACCAGACATCAACTCCTGGCCTCCACATGCATGTACAAACCCTGCACATGCATGCCCACACATGAGAGAGAGGGAGAGAGAGAGGGAGGGGGAGGGAGAGAGGAAGGGAAAGATGGAAGGAAGGAAGGAAGGAAGGAGGGAGGGAGGGAGGGAGGGAGGGAGAGGGGAGAGAGGGAGGAAGGAGGAGAGAGGGAGGGGGAGAGAGAGAGAGGAAGGGAGAGAGAGAGGGAGAGAGAGAGAGAGAGAGAGAGAGAGAGAGAGAGAGAGAGAGGAGAGTTGAGAAAATAAGCAGCTACTGAAAGATGGCAAGTACACCTACTTGATAGCAGATTAAATACAGCTCTGCACTGACAGCAGAGGAGGAAAGCCGCAACAGCCGAAGAGGGAAAGGCATAGCTAGAATGTTCCCAAGAGCTTGAGAGGGAAGAACTGGTCATGGCATCCACCTTGAAAGACATTTTATGGGCATTCCAGTAGGACCTACTTGCTTATAGGATAGAAGCAAGTTGTCTCAGACTCAAACCAAAAGATAAAGAGGGGAGAGTCAAAAGTTAAGTGAAGCCAGGTGGCAGTGGCACACACCTTTATTCCCAGCACTTGGGAGGCAGCCAGGTGGATCTCTGTGAGTTCAAGGCCAGCCTGGTCTACAGAGTGAGTTCCAGGAAAGGTGCAAAACTACACAGGGAAACCTTGTCTGGAAAAAAAACAAAAACAAGAAACAAAAAAAAAAAAAAAAAAAAAGTTGGGTGAAATCATAGGTTCAGTGAACGATGTTTCTCAAGTGGTTTCTAAATCAGGACACTCCCTACCATTTCTGGGTGTGTAGGCAAAGATGAAACTCTGTCCTGCCAGCACCTATTGCTTGTCTTTAGCACTCTCTTGGAATTCTCTTGGAATTCTGAGTCCTTGAATCCCCAGAGAAGAAATAAAAGAGACTAATGTCATCTACACCTTTTCAAAGAGCCTGCAATGTGATTACCTATAAATGTAGCTCATAATTTTTTCACTATGGCCAGACTCTCTTTTTCCAAGAAGGAAAGGTATTGTGCCTTTAGTTCCTATATTAATTGTGGAATATATTTGTTGCTGAGAGGTTACTAAAAATCTTTGGGCTTTGTTTCCCACTGAAATTTACAGTATAACAGACAAAGGAGATGATGTCTGCCGCACTGTGGGTCCCTGTCATTCAATCGGAGACTAAAATGCAGACACACACGGTGCAGCATTTTAAGGATGACAAGGCAAGAATGTGGCTACTCAGCCTGAAAATAAAGCCGCTTTATCACAAAAAAAAAAGAAGGGGGAGCCAATGTCATCAGAACCAAAGCACCCTAAAATTCTAATTAAAATGAAGCTATTAAATGAGAGGCTGCAGAGGCCACTGGTTACAGCTTCCTACCAGAGAAGCAGTCAGCAAGAAAGGCTTAGGGTTCAAGACAAACTATCTTAGCTCTCCATTGTGTGTGTGTGTGTGTGTGTGTGTGTGTGTGTGTGTGTGTGTGTATGCATGTGCATGTGGTTTGCATGTGTGTGGGTGGGGGTTACACATGTGTGCATGTGCAAGTGCTCCTGTATACATATAGAGGCCAGAGACTGACATCGGGTATCTCCTAAACTGTTTCTCACACTCGTCCCTTTGTTTACTAGGGCAGGGCCTCCCTCGCTGAACCCAGAACCTGTGGATTCCACAACCTAGCTAGCAGCTTGCAGCCAGGGATCCTGTCTCCACCATTAGAGTGCTAACATGATAGAAGGCCTGCCACACACACCTACATCTTTTTACATTTCACAAATGTATACCATGTAGTGTGACCTCATCCACCCCTGCTTCTACACTGAGCCATCTCCCCAGCCCTGTCCTCTCTTTTAAACTTTTCTGGGTGCCCTACTTCAGACCATTACATGTCTAATCCCAGCCAACACCTAAGGGCCAAACCTCTCAGAATGTGCAAATAATCAGCAGGTGCTTAGGAGAGCTAGGCCACAAGCACTATCAGTCTCTGTAATAAAGCAGAAAGCAAGGCACTGTGTGTCAAGAAAAGAGAGCAAACATGCTTTACTCCGCATTCCTTCTACTCTCAGTACTGCCATTGAGAGCCCTTCTGTAATTAGTGATAGAAATGTAAAGCACTCTGCCCAAATCATGCTATAAGCTTGCAGCCTAAGCAAGATGACTGGTAACTTTCATTGAAGTAGTCTCTGATTCTTACCTGCTGCCTTGCCTAAAGCATTGCTTCCTGTTTGACTCTGTTCCTGACCCTTCCTTTTTTCTGTCTGCCTTCCTGCTTCAGCCTCTCCAGTTGCTGTTCTGGCCATTCCTCTCCATCTATCTTTTCTGCATCATCAGTTTTGTCCCTACCTAGGAATCGCCATCTTCATCTTCTACAGGGATGCCTCTATCACTGGAACATAAACACTTAGTCTCTCTTGACCTAACTGCCTCAGCCCAGATGGCACACCCTTCTTTAAACTTAGAATAAAGCTCCTTTAAAAAGCATCATTCTTGATCTCTCTTTTTCATACCTTCCCTACATCTGACCCATGAACCAACCCTGACAACTTTCTATTCACAATGTTTTTAGAATCTTGTCATTCAGATTCTGGCTATCATCTATGTTGGCTGTTCTTGCTTCTAAACTTGCCCCTGCTGTAATCTATTATCAGCTGAGCCAATGTCGCAAATCTTTTGAGCCAAAATGCAATCATGCCACTCCTGTCTTCAAATCCTACAAGAGATTCCATCTCACCCCTCTGTATTTCAGATGTTATGCATGGTAGCTCTTTTCCAACGTTAGGAGACTGCAAGCCTCTTCATTTGTCATACACACACCTCATTCTGGTCTCTTTGGGTTTTTTCCAATATGTTAGCCATAACACCATATTGAAGCCTCTTCGTTCCTTAAATTTTCTTCTCAGATATTTCCCAAATCTGATTCCTTGTGCCCTTCAGGTCTTTATTGAAAGGTTACTTTCCCAATGAGGGACCACTCTATCCACAACTTTACTCCTCCCACAAAAATCTTTAGTAAAAGGTGAAAGATTTGGACTTTGGGACTATTGGGTGCTTGACTGTACTCTAAGCTCCTAATACAAATCTTGGTGTTTGCTAAACACTGAATAACTTACTATATAACCTTTGTGATTTCTACATGCATCATGAAGAAGAGGAACAGAACAGAAATACCTGCTCCATTGAAGAAAGCCACTGTACTTTTATTCCACATGGACCTCAGACCTCACTTACACATACATATACTCATCACAGGAAGATCTGTGTGTCTCCAGCCTTCAATCCAAGAACCTTAACCAAAGAGTGTTGTATGCCCTCCTGTGCATTTCCATCATACTCCAAACTCTATTCATGTGACTTCATTGTCATTTCCATTTTCCTCACTGATGGTTAACGCAAGCTCATCCAAGTCTCTTCAAAATCAGTGTTCAGATTACAAGAAAGTTTTTGATTAAAAGAACAACAGAAAGCCAGACGATGGTGGTGCATGCCTTTAATCCCAGCACTTGGGAGGCAGAGGCAGATGGATCTCTGTGAGTTTGAGGCCAGCCTGGGCTACAGAGTGAGTTCCAGGAAAGGCACAAAGCTACACAGAGAAACCTTGTCCCCAAAAAAAGAAGAAGAAGAAGAAGAAGAAGAAGAAGAAGAAGAAGAAGAAGAAGAAGGAGAAGGAGGAGAAGAAGAAGGAGAAGGAGGAGAAGAAGAAGGAGAAGAAGAAGAAGAAGAAGAAGAAGAAGAAGAAGAAGAAGAAGAAGAAGAAGAAGAAGAAGAAGAAGAGGAAGAGGAAGAGGAAGAACAGAAAATAACTCTACTTGAATAATGTTTGATGTCAAGGGAACTGATTCTATCTATGTCAAGGAATGATTCTATGAAAGCAAACTAGCTGTGCCTTGGTTTTCAGCTATCACAGTGGACATGAGCCCTCCTAGAATGTATGCCTAACATGTTAGAGTCTCTATGGCAGGTCTCATCACCTACAGGAAGTCTACTTCTTTCTTCTGAATAGGAAGGATCCTGAGACAGGAGCATCATTGTTATTCCTAAATGCACTTCACCACCTCGGAGATGAGCTGTCTTCTTCTGTGAAGAAGCCATATGGTTTCTGATGCATCTCTCTTTTTAGCAGCTTACTGATCTACAAGTGTCCAGCAGCCACCATACCAATGTGGATATGTGTAATAAAAGTCCATACAGGCATGCTGTTGGTGTAGGAGCATAAACGTCCTCTGAAATGTAGCCACTCTACTGACTGAAAGAGGGGGAAATGCCTTCTTCACTTTGAAAAAAGCTGCCGGGTTCCTACAGGAACCAGCTTTAAAATAAACATACACAAAAGAGCTTTCCAGAGCAAAGGTAACCTACCATTTTACAAGATTTACATTACTACATAACTCTTAAAGAGTTTTTATAATTAATTTTTACCACTAACACCAGCTTTTTAAAGCACAAATTCAATTGAAATATGTCAGTCTACCGGTCACTACTGAATGTGCAATCTTAATTTTGGTCTATAGCACTTTATGTATCACGGGCAGAAAGCGCTGGAAATTGTTCCCCAGCTTAACCCAGCATAGACTTAACTAATATAAATCCAGGAATTATAGTGGTCACAGAAAATGTTCCCTTGATATGAATTATTTATTCGACCCAGGCAAAGGAGCCAAGCACTGCAGCTGTGTCTATATTTATCTGTTGACAGCCAAAGAATTACTCTACTTATCTAAATTAGATGGCAATGAGCTATGCTGTTAGCAGATCTAAAGAAGTCTTTAAAACCTTGACTATGAGATAGCCATTATTAAAACAGAAGATGGTTACTATCATTTCCAAAGAGAAGCCGCTCCTCTAGAACAGTCTGGGGAATGAACAGCCTTCAGATCCATGGTTGAGCTAGAACTTAGCAGTCTTCATGAGCATGCATGTGTTAGCTATACCAGGACACCTTTTTCTCCCTGAGTCCTCTTTCAGGGAATGAATGCTTCTGTAATGTTCACCAACCACAATGGTAACATGCTGAGGACCACAGACATGCTTTAGATTGGGACATGATAGAGAGCCTCTGACAGGTTGGTTTTTTGTTTGTTGGTTTTTTGTTTTTTGTTTTGTTTTGTTTTGTTTTTTTTAGCAAGTGATGAATAAGTAAGATGATTAGAGCTACATTTAAGAAAAATCACTCTGAATAGACAGCATGGACAAAAGATGAGATTAGAAGGCAGGGAGTCAAACAGTGAGTGTTGCAAGAGTCCAGGAGCTCAAGACGCAGAGCCGCAGCAAGATCTTCACAGGACGCAGCAGAGAACCCAGAGCAGGAGCTGGCCATGCTTTCCCACCACTGCTAACGCACGCCTTTAGAAAGTCGTCAAAGATGAGCTGAGGTATGAGCCAGATGGGGCAATGACAGTAGGCGCAGTCTTTTTCTGGCTATTGTGATCCAAAAATCATTATGAAAGGCATTATGGTTTGAATATTAAATGTGTCCCATAAGCTTGTGTATTAAATACTTGGCCCCCAGCTAGTGGCACTATTTTGGGTGATTCTAGAAACTTTATGAGGTGAGGCCTAGTTGGAGGAAGTGACTCACTGGAGGTGTGCCTTTGAAGGTTCTGCTGGGCCCAATCTTCCTTTCTGTCTGCGTTATTTCCATCATGAGGTATTTGTGCCCCCATGCTCCCACCACCGTGATGTTCTGTCTCACCATGAGCCAAGGACAGTGGTTTGAAATCTCTGAAAGTGTGAGCAAAAAATAGAGAAGTCCTCCATTTATGGTGCTTTCTCGGGTATTTTGGTCACAGCTACGGAAAAGTAACTAATGCAAGAGACTGAAGAAGGCTGATTTAAGTGGACATTTAAGGTAAAGGTTTTAGTGAAGACAACCCTGGTGATAACTATTCAGAAATTTTCAACTGGATCCTGGGACAGTGGCCAGATACACCAGTAAAAGACCTGTGTGTAAGTTTGGATCCATGGCAGCAACAGAAATGGAGATGGACCTCTATTGATATTCTGGATGGAAGCACAGGCCTAGGGAGGAAAGGAAAATAAAAAAGTGACCAAGATCCAAATGAGGAGCTTTTGATCCAGGAAAATGGGAATAGTGCAAATGTCAAATTCTCCTCTTACAAAATGAGTGATGTAAGGAACTACCAACCACAGAGACTAAGGAGTTGACTCGGCAGTTGAGAGCACAGGCTGCTCCTCCAGAGGAACCTGTTCAATTCCCAGCACCACATGGCAGCTCCCAACCATCTGTAACTCCAGTTCTAGGAAATCCAGTGCCCTCTTCTGATCTCTGTGGCCACCGGGCAAATAAATGGCACCTAGATATATGTATTAATTCTTTTCTATTGTTGTAATAAAACACCATAACCAAGGCAACTTAGAAAAGGAAGAGCTGATTTGGCTTCTGTGGTTCCAGAGGGGAAAGGAGGCCAGAGTCGAGCATGGAGGCTGCAGCTGGAAGCTCAGAGATTACATTCTAACCACAAGCAAGAGGCAGAGAATGGTACACATCTTTTGAAACTTCAAGTCCACCCCCATTGACACACTTCCTCCAGCAAGACCATACCTCCTAAACTCCCCGAGACAGGACCACCAGATGGGGAACCACGTATTCAAACATCTGAGTCTATGGGGGATATTCTCATTCAAATACCACAGGGCACACACAAGCAAAACACCCATACAAATAAAACAAAACTATTTTTAAATTTTAATTAAAAAAGAAACTACCAACCTTTTTAAAAGGAAGCAATATGAACTTTATCATATGCATTACAAAAACAGTTCACAGCAGGAGCCTGTTAACAGCGAATCCCTCTAGTCCAGTGAAGTTGTAAGTCTTTTTAAAATGAGATCTCCAGGTCTACTGTATTAACTGAGCTAGCAGGCCTTTGTTCAGTCCACAAATATTTATTACATTCCTACGATGGTCCATGAATTACATCTTTGCCTTATGTAAAACAGACAAAAAAGATCTTTAAAAATACTTCAATGGTCTCAAAAATAGAAAAACATACAAGTAAGCAAATAAATACAAGCAAGTGGCGCTGTTGGTGAGGAGGAAGGATGCTAGTGTGTAGCCAAAGCCTAAGAGAAAGATAAGACAATCCTACTTGCAGGTGGAAACCAGGGGACACCAGGTAAGACCAGTAGGAGGAGATGTATATTGCCTACTCTGGGCTTGGCAAGCATTTGGCCAGGCTAATTTGCAAGCAGGACCAAGAAGAAGAAGTTGTTTCTGAGCAAATGGACCTTCATGAGGAAATGCCCCCCAAAACACAAGTGGACCTGACCTGACAGGAACAGTATCTGCTATAGGAAAGAAATAAAAAGAATAAGATCATGAGATGGGGGAGAGAGCAGGCTTATTCTCAGACCTGGGAAACATGATGTACCATAGTGAGGATTTTGATCCTTATTCTGATTGTGATACCCATGGGAAGCCACTGGAGTGTTTTAAAGATGGAGATAACTCCGAAATGCATTTAAGAAAAATCATTCTAGGGCTGGAGAGATGGCTCAGAGGTTAAGAGCACCGACTGTTCTTCCAGAGGTCCTGAGTTCAATTCCCAGCAACCATATGGTGGCTCACAACCATCTGTCATGAGATCTGGCGCTCTCTTCTGGATACATAATAAATAAAATAAATCTTTTAAAAAAAATCATTCTAGGGCTGGGGATTTAGCTCAGTGGTAGAGCGCTCGCCTAGCAAGCACAAGGCCCTGGGTTCGATCCTCAGCTAAAAAAAGAAAATGAAAAAAAATAATTCTAAAAGGAAAACACAGACTATAGGTAGGATTACAGAATGGGGAAGCCAGAGAATGATGTAAGAGTCCAGGAGATCAGCACCTAAGGACAGTAGCGAATTTAGAGGGACCAGATGAAGAAATGAGCAAGAAATTAACAGTGAGAGTGACTAAGGTAAGTCACTATTTGGGCAACGATGACAAGAGAGGAGTTTTTTAAATGACCCTCTAGTTTCTGGATAACCCAAGTAGAAAGGTGGTGAAGCAATTCCCCAGTCAGTAAAAAAATAAAGAAGTAATGGGTCTGGGGATCAAAATATGCACTACATTCTTTGAGACCTAAGGATGAGACCAGTGGAGAAATCCAATCAGCAAGATGTTTATTTGGGAAGTTTTAGACCTGGAGATGCCCAGAACAACTAGATATGAGGAGGAATGAAAAATGGCCTTAGACATGAATGAAATTAATGAGGAGGAGGAGGAGGAGGAGGAGGAGGAGGAACAGGAAGAGGAGGAGGAAGAGGAGGTGTTACCAGACAAGACTTAGAGTGGAGGGATCAGGACCCTAACCCAACCACATCATCTTTGACCTACAATTTGCCCTGCCTACAAGATGTGCTGGGGTAAAAGTGGCACAGAAATATGGGAGTGGCCAACCAATGACTGGTCCAGCTTGAGACCCATGCCATGAGAGGGAGCCCACCCCTGACACTGCCTGGAGGGCCAGGACCTAGAGGCTGGACAGCCCAGAGACCTAGGATAGAACCAAACATGACTGGCAAAAAAATAAAATAAAATATTCAATGAAATGATTCCTAGTGATATTCTGTTATACTCATAGATTGTTGTCTATCTAATTGCCATCAGAGAGGCTTCACTCAGCAACAGGTAAAAACAGACGCAGAGACTTACAGCCAAACCTTAGGTGGACCTCAGGAAATCCTGTGGAAGAGGAAGAAGGATTGTGGGAGCCAGAGAGGCCAAAGACCCCACAAGAAAACCAAAGAATCAACTAACCTGGGCTTATAGGATCTCATAGAGACTGAATTGCCAACCAGAAAGCTTGTATGGGATTGACCTAGGCCCTCTGCACATATGTTACAGTTATGTGGCTTGGTCTTCTTGTGGGACTCCTAACAGGAAGCAAAGGCTGTCTCTGACTCTGTTACCTGCTTTCGGGGACCCTCTCCTCCTACTGGATTGCTTCATCCAGCCTCAATAGGAGAGGACTTGATATGCCATGGCTGGCTGACATAAATGAGAGGCCTGCCCCTTTCTGAAGAGAAAGGAGGAGTGGATGGGAGGGGGGTTGGGGTGAGGGGCTGGGAGGGGAGGATGGAGGGAGGAGAAACTGTGATGTCTTTTTAAGAGGAGGAGAGAAAGAGACGGGTGGAACCCTGTAGAATACACACAGAGACTGAGAAAGAAAAGGGATAAGGAGAGAGAATGAGAATGGAGCAGGAATATGGGACTCTGAATTGGTCCCTCTGTCAATTGGGATGAGCCCACTGAAAGATGAAGGTGGTCTTTCACTTCATTAAAGATGTCAAGGAGGATGTGCAAACTCTGGTCCATTGTGTATAGGAAACAATGAAATGCTCTAGACTGGTGAAATGTCTTGTCCTATCTAAGTCAACTTGTGTTTCACACATTCTTTTTACTTCACCTACAATTATTCTATAAGTTTATGAATGTATGAAAATAAAAACAATTCAAAAATAATAAAGATGGAGCGGGAGAGAATGATACCTGGAAAGTCAAGGAAAATAAGGTGCTTCTGGTTTTTTGTTTGTTTGTTTGATTGGTTGGTTGGTTGTTTTTCATTTGATTTGGTTTTGTTTGGTTTTTCAAGACAGGGTAACAGTCCTGACTGTCCTGGAGCTCACAGAGATCCTCCTGCCTCTGTCTCCCACGTCCTGGGATTAAAGGCAGAAGTAAGTTTCTTAAAGAGAAAGAGCAGTCTCAGATGTGGATGGGAGGGAACCTCCCTGAGCCAGGCAAGAGAAAAATCACCTCTCAAGTCAGAATGAGCCAGCTGTAAATCACTGTCTGGTTTGTTAATGTTAATGGCACTCAGGGAGGAGAAAGGGAGAGGTGCTGGCTGAAGACACAGAGGTAAGCGCTCTCCAAAGTGAAAGGTCATTCACCCAGAAACACATGTGCCTTTTCCCCTGAAGGCCACAGGAACCTGGTGGCTCAATGCAGCCTGGCCAATCTGGGCTGCCTCTAAGCATCCATCCCTTCCAGCCTCCCAGTTATCAAAATACAAGCACCAGAGTCACTCTACTTCACACTCCTAAAGCCCCTAGGGACTGTCATGATCCCTTGGTAAGGTAGGGCTCAGCTTTGGCTTTTTATAGCATTCAGGTGAAAATGGAGTCCTTGTTAAAATTCTGATGGGATTTTTCTGTTCCCGCTATAGTTTGTATAAATAGAACGGGCAGGAACAGGTCACCAGAAAGTGGAGGTTCTTGGCTAAAGCTACCCTCACATTTTAAAAATAATCATATATATCGTGTTCATCAATAATAAAACTATATAAAGTCCTACTAATAGTTTTTGATCCAGTTTCAAAAGTGACACAAAACTTCTAAAGAAGAAAAGTACAATTCTGACCCCCTTTACACCCGGTTCTTAACCTTTTAACCTTTTTCTTTACTGTTTCACACTGAAGTGTTTCTCTTGGGGTTAAAATGCCCTCTGAGGAGCTTATATTCAGTCCCTGGTTTGTCTGGGTACTCGGTAGTTAGTTACACTGTCTCAGTGTCCTGTCTCCTTAAAGCCTACTGTTGGTCAAGAGAGATAGAGAGACTGCTTCAGTTTTCAGTCTAGACCTTGGAATCCTTGCTATTCCTTTCTCCACCCAGCAACTGGAAATTGAACCAGAGCCTAGTGACTTGTACATTAGTGCCTGTTTCAGCAGTGAAGCTTAGAAAGTCTGAGTCTTCTTAAGCCACAGCAGAAAGGAATACAATGGAAATTGTTTCTTTCAGGACCGTTTTGTGGTTAGTTAAGTGCAAACCGTTACCGGTTACAGGAGTCTCTTCTCCCAGTACTTCTTGTCACTGATGACTTGTTTTATAAAAGATCACTCGCAGACAGCCTCAGACACAAAGTTTGCCAAGAAGATGACTTGAAAAAAAGCTGGAATCTGTAGGTTGAATGGTAACAATCCTCCATGAAGCCCTGTTTGCTTCACAACATCCTAGATGCATATGAAGTTCCTGGTACCCCTCTACTCTCTCTTCCTCCCTCTCTCCTCTCTCTCCTCTCTCTCTCCCTCCCTCTCTCTCCTCTCTCTCCCTCCCTCTCTCTCTGTCTCTCACCATTTTTTGGAAAAGGTTAAGGCTATGCTTCATTTTATGTTAATTACCCCAATGCATAGTTTTACATGAACAATGTCAATGTGCTTCTATAAACAACAGCTAATATTGGTTTGCCATTTTCTGCAGTAGGAGTGCTTGAACTTGGAGCCTTGCACATGCTAAGCAGGAACTCTACCACTGAGCTGTGTCTCTCGCCCTCTTTCATTGGTTTTGAACTTCATGTAAATGTCATCCTACTCTGTAAACCATGTTTTACAATGCTGGCGTCACTCAAATCCATGTGTATCCATTTGGAAATATGGATGGCATTTCTCTTGATATTTTTTATTGGTAGATATTCATTGTACATGGTGTTGGGTAGACAATTCCTTTCAAGTATGTTATGTACTTTGACCATATCCACCTCCTCCTGCTCCCTCTCTTTAGGCTCCCTCCTCTTTCCCATCATCTCTTTCAGCTTTCATGTTAATATGTGTCAACAAAGAATTCTAAGAGTCAAAATGGAAAGAAAACATGGGAAGTTTTGTCTTTTTGCATCTGACCTAGTTCACTTCATGTGATAAACTCCAGCTTTATCCATTTCCCAACAAATGACATAAATTCACTCCTCTTTATGACTGAGTAAATTTCCATTGTGCATATATTTTCTTTCTCCATTTATCTGTTGACAGACACTGAGCCTGGGTCCTTAAACTGGCTATTGTGAACAGTACTGTAATAAGCATGCATATGCAGGTGTTTATGTGATATGCTGACTCAGAGTCTTTGAGGTATATGCCCAGAAATGGGTATGTATATTTTAAACATAATGTACTAGTTTCCATTGTATAAGTATACTATAATTTATTACCCATTCCCTATTAGTAGACAATTAGTAGGTTTTTCCATTTTTGTACATTATTTTTATTTCGCTATTACAAATAGGAAATATCATGGGTTTTCTTGGTGGCTTCATGTACTCACAGGTACATAGGCATGTGCATGTCTTCAGCCTTATAACACAATCCCCTCTCCTCTAGCGTTGAGACAGTTAATCCACACCAGCACATCAGCCCAGAGCCTCTTTCAGGCAGAAACAACCCTACTCCACCCAGGCCTGAGAAATACCCAACACCTTGGGGAAAAGGGTTCAAATTGCATAAATAGAATCACTATTATAAATTGAAAGGGAGCTCGGGGCAAAACTGAATGAGATGCTCTAAAGCGAATAAAGTGTCCTAGAGTGAGGCCCTGAATGTGAACGAGTGGGGCATTCTAAACAGCAGGAAATGGTAGAAATGTAAGAGGATGACCTAATATAAAGTAAATTGCCTTCTCTTGGCAAAATACTTTGACGCCAGAAAAAAAATCAATTGAAATAATTCAGATACTGTACTTGCCCATAAAAGCAGCCAACCTGTCAAACTCCTATGAATGCACCATCAGCTTGTACCCTGACTCAACATCACCTTCAGACAATTCCTAGTGACTCCTGGGAGGGTCCTTAATCACCATCTCTAAGCACACAAATTTATGAAAGAGAAACATTTTTGTCCCTGAATCACCTGCTCACTGTCTTGCTTATATGTATCAGTGCTGTTGTCTTTAACTACTGAAACATGGTATCTCTGATACGGTTTATGGAAACTACTAACTATGGCTGCCTCCTGGAAGAGCAGGGAGTCTGAGGTACAAAAGGAATGGTTGAAGATGGACACGTACTGTCTAGTCAGAATTAATCATTTTTAAGTGAAGCTAAAAATCCCCCCCTATTACCCCTAGGCACCTCTCTAAAAATGTCTTAGGCTATCTTGTCTGTTTTCTGTAAAGCCTGGCCTGGCTGCTTTGAAATGGACCCCAGCACCTGAAATCCCTCACAGAACCAATCATGGGGCTCATTAATTCACTCCTATATCTTCTCATCTTTCACTTCTTGAAGAAAAGAACATGTAAGTATTGGATTTTACTCAAGAGCCTCTGCCCCAGATGTGTACCTAGCGTAGTCACTGCTCAACAGTCCTTTGTCAACAAGTACAATGAAATTTTCCTCCTTCCGTCATTTCTAAATGAACCAAGGAGTTTATTCATTACTTCCACTGGTTTCATAGGTTGATGTTCGGAGAGATGGTGGAACAGCTCGTCTGTAGAACGCTTGCCTGACATGTACAAGGCCCTGGGCCTCCCAAGGAATCGGGAGAGGCAAGAACCCCTCAAAAATCAGTTTTACTCAGAAAAAGGAAATATTTAAATACTCAAAAAAATGGTTAAACAAACTTTATAAGGATATGAATTTTATACATTTGATTAGCATCTATAATAGGTTCTAAGCATACTCGGCCTGCTGCCTGGCACAACGTAGGTGCTTAATAAACATGCTGAATGGATGAGGGGTCTTTGCTAGGATGTATTCTCTGTACTAAAGAGAATCAAATAGCTCCTTTACTAAGTGTTTGCATTTCTTTCTCTCTTTGCTTCCATTGAGAGATGAATGTCCCTCAAAGGCCCAAGTGTTGAAGGTTGGTCCCAGATAAGGACACTACAGGGAAAAGGTAGAACATTCAGGATATGGAAGCTACTAGAAGAAGTCTGGTCATTTGTGAGCATGTCCTTACAGAGATATTAGGACCTGATTGTCTTCTCCTTTATCTTGCCTTTGCTTCCTGGCTACTGTGAGGAGAGCATCATCCTCTTCCCACACTCCCCCACCTTGATGCACATCCTCGCCATAGATCCCATGAACTATGCATCAGAACCTCCAAAACTGTAAGCCAAGATAAGCCTTTTCTCTTTGAAATTGGTTGCCACAGGCAAGGTAACTAACATAGAAGAAAATGTATGACATAAAATTTACCGTTTCAATCATTTTTAAGTGTATAGCTCAGTAGTGTTGACATGAATGTACATCCATTACCATCTATCTCTACTTAGAGGAGGGGTTCGAATTTTAGCCCCAATCTGCAAAATGTATTTGAGTAAAATAAAAAAGAGGCTTGTTTGCAACAGCAAGAAGACAGCGGTTGGTGTCCCCCTCTTCCTAATACAGGTTAGCACCTGCACTGGATCCCTTTGGAGACACTCGCTCCGCCTTTCCGTGCTTTGTTTTCTAGCTCTCTTCCCCACCCCCACTTTCCTACCCCTCTCTTTATACTTTCTTTCAGTCATGCATCTATCATCTACTCTCCATCTAAATTTAACTTTCTTGTCATGCTGGTGTGGAAGGGGCTGGAGTTTCTAGAACCCAAACCCATTCTTTTACATCTGACAGAAAGATGGTCTCCCGAGAATGCCAGGACTCTCAGGCTGAGGACGGTTCAGTTGCTAAAATGCTTGCTGTACAAGCATGCAGATTTGAGTTCAATCCTCAGCCGCCATTCAAAAGCTGGGCATAGTGGTGTGTTTATAATCCTAGCACTGAAGGGGGGGGGCGGGCAGAGACAAGAGGATCCTTGACTCTCACTAGCCAGACAGCCTAGCCTATCTGAGAGCCACAGGTCCCAATGAGGGACACTGTCTCCTTTTTTTTTCTCCTTTTCTTTTCTTTCCTTGTCTTTTTTTGGGGGGTGGGGGTGTCGAGACAAGGTTTCTCTGTGTAACAGCCCTGGCTGTCCTGGATCTCACCCTGTAGACCAGGCTGGCCTTCAACTCACAGAGATCTGCCTGCCTCTGCCTCCCTAGTACTGGGATTAAAGGTATGTGCCACCACCGCCCAGCTAGACCCTGCCTCAAAAAAAAAAAAAAAAAAAACAAAGTGCCTAGCTCCTGAAGAATGACATCTGAAGTTGACCACTGACTTACACACACACATACACCTGCATACTCATTAACACGCATGTGTACACAGAGAGAGTGAAAGTGAGAGAATATTTGCACTATTAAAAGCTGCATAATCCAGTAAATAAAGCAGAATAATTTTTCTTTCATTTCATCTGCAAAGCATCCATCAAGCCATGCTCTTCTTCCTCTCTAAGCACATTATTTGGAGCAATCAATTGCAGAAATATTTGCATCTAGACTATTTGTGACTCTAATGTCTAATACCTAGACATGAATAATGGAGTATGTGTGTGTGCATGTATGTACATGTGTGTGTTGTGTGTGTGTGGTCAAACCAACCCAGACTGTACAGCATTCTGCCTGCAAGCCTGGGGTTGCTTACTCATAGTTGGTTGGTTTGTTGCGTTTTGTTTCTTATTTTTTGTTTTGTTTTGTTTTGTGTTTTTCTTTTTTCTTTTTTTTTTTGGGGGGGGGGGTCTTTATGTAGCCCTGGCCATCCTGGAACTTGCAGAGATCCACCTGCCTCTGCCTCCCAAGTACTAGGATTAAAAGTGCGCACCATTGGGGCTGGAGAGATGGCTCAGTGGTTAAGAGCACCAACTGCTCTTGCAGAGGTCCTGAGTTCAATTCCCAGCAACCATATGGTGGCTCACAACCATCTGTAATGAGATCTGGTGCCCTCTTCTGGCCTGCAGTCAAACATGCTGTATACATAATAAATAAATAAATCTCTTTAAAAAAAAAAAGAAAAAAGTGTGCACCATCATTGCCCAACATGAGGAAAATATTTTTAACAGACCATTCAAATGAGACATCCAGGCTCAATCTTCTAATTGATCTTTACCAATCCACCAGTAAAAGAACAAGTAAACTGACATTCTAGAACAGAAATAAGGCTCTTGACTTTGTTGACTCAATAAAAAGAGCACAGCACAGCATTCCCTGACCAAGTCCTGATTCAGTTGATGCTAATGTGAGCTCTAAAGGGAGAGCCTGATCCATGTGACATGTGACAATCATCCTGAGAAACTGAATCAATGGATGAGCTCCCTTGGGACAAGGACCACTGTATCTTTATCCCATCCCAAACTACCTCTTTTGCTACAAACTTCTAGCAAATTTTTCTGAACACAGTGGAGTTCAAATACATTTCTTTGTCCTGCACATGAACCCATAAATGTTGCACCCAAATCACAAAGCACCTTGCCTAATCTTCATCTCTCCCTAGTTACTTATGTTTGGGAACTACTGAGGAGGGAGGGTCTCACTGAGACTGTGTTTACTTATTGCATGTAGACATACATTTAACAGATATGCATAGTGATTTATACCACATATAAAAACCACTCGGGGGGCTAGGAAGACTTACCAAGCAGTCAAGTGCTTTCCAAGCAACAAGACCTAACTTCTATCCCTAGTACTCACATAAAAAGCCAGGCACAGTGGCATGTGCTTCTCCAGCACTGGAGAAGCAGGGACAGGAAGGTCCCTGGGGCTTGCTGGCCAGCTAGCCTAACCTAGTTAGTGAGCCCCAAGTCCCAGAGGGAGGTCCTATCTCAAAAGCAAGACCAGCAAGATGGTTCAGCTAGTAAAGGTACTTGCTACTCAAGCCTGATGACCTGAGTTCAATTCCTGGGACCCACATCAAAGTGGACTGAGAAAACTGATTCCATGGAGTTTTGCTCCTACCTCTCCACCTACAGTGTGGAACGTGCAAGCATTCCCCACAAACAAATGAATGTTAAAAAGAGAAGATGCATGGTTCCTGAGGAAGGACATCTATGGTCAACATGGTCAACCTATGGTCTGTGCACATAGACACAAAAGACCCTGTGTGCCTCCATGGGTTTGTCTATAAACAGGACTATCTTAAGTTTAATTTTTTAATCAACAAAGTCAAGAGCCTATATGTATCTTAGAAATTAAACAATCTCTGCCCTGCAGGAATGTGGGACCTTCTCCTGTCTACATAGGGGTTGCCCCCTCTTTTTTTCCAGAGCGCTGCCCATATCGTAAGATTAAAACCAATAGAACTAGCCAGGCAGTGGTAGCACACACCTTTAATCCCAGCAATCAGGAGGTCAAGGCAAATGGACCTGTGAGTTTGAGGCCCGCCTGGTCTGTAAAGGAGTTCCAGGACATCCAGAGCTGTTACACAGAGAAAACCCATCTTGAAAAACCAAATAATAGTAATAATAATAATAATAATAATAATAATAATAATAGAATAAAAATCAATAGAACTATTTCCCTTTTAGGCCAACTCATTCTTCCTAGGTACAGACTTTATGACACTCACTACTTTTTGCTACATTGAACACTGATTTGCTTATTAATATATATTAGTATGTATTTATTTTTTCTCTACCCAGAATGTAAGCTTCTCCACTTTGTCCAGCATTGTACCTGATGTCCAGCCCATGAGCTCCCACAAGAGATTCACAACCATGTCCTTTGTGTCTCTAAAACTTCAGTATCTACAACATGGTGCAAAATGATGACCAAAAACACAGCAAAATATGCAAAATGCGTGGGCCACCTTAATTCTTTAATGTAGAATGGAGACTCTAGAGCAGCGGTTCTCAACCTTCCTAATGCTGATGCCCTTTAATACAGTTCTTCATGTTGTGGTGACCCCCAACCATAACACTATTTTTGTTGCTACTTCATAGCTGTAATTTTACTACTGGTATAAATCATAATGGAAATGTCTTTGTTTTCCAATCATCTTAAGTGACCCCTGTGAAAAGGTAGTTCAACTCCCAAAGGGGTCATAACCCACAGGTTGAGAACCCCTGCTCTAGAGGTATTTCTTTCTTTCTTTCTTTCTTTCTTTCTTTCTTTCTTTCTTTCTTTCTTTTTTTAAATTTGGGGAATCAATATATTGTCTTTTTTCCACCTGCCCCAACAGATTCCATGGAGACAATGCATGTGGGTGAGTTCTCAAATTGGAGCCAGAGTTTGAATCCCTTATTCACTGCCCAAGAAATTTAACAAATTATATGAGTTTTGTGAGTCTTGAGCCCCTCTACTATGAAATGGGAATTTAAAATAATAATAGTAATATCTACCCATGAAATCTCAACAATTTGGTTACATAAACAAGACCCAAAGAATAGCCCCAGCAGTCAATATGCCACATGGATGGGGGAAACTGTACAGAGTGACACCCCCTGATAAGGAGCTACTGAGAAAGGGAGAATCAGTTTTCTCCAGGGACTAGCCCCCGATAGGTTACTCAAACCCAAGTGGTCAGTCCTAAATACATGTGTATATGAGCACCACTAAAGAGACTCATAGGGTGTGTGTGTGTGTGTGTGTGTGTGTGTGTGTGTGTGTGTGTGTGTGTAACAATAATTAAAGATGAGATCATGAGTCCACGTGGGGTGACATGGGAACAACCAGAGTGGAGAGAGGAAGAGTGGAGGAAATTGTGTCAATACGGTACTCACATATGAAATTCTCAAAAAAATGTATAATAATAGGAAGATCAACTACATAGAGTTATTGTAAACAATGAATTAATAAGCATATATAAAGCTTTAAGATGAGTACCTGGTGTCAAGTTTAGCTGTTATTTGAGTGGGAACTTTGATTTTTTTTTTTTTAATTTAGATAGAGCATCACTCTATAGCCCATGCTTGCTTCAAACTCTCTATGTACCCCAGGCTGGCCTTGAACTCACTGCAATTCTTCTGCCTCAGCCTCCTAAGGGTTGGGACTAAAGGAAGGAATCACCATGCCTGCTTTATAGATTGGCTTTTTTACAAAACTGGGGAAAGAGTGAAGCATATACAAATTCTGTGAACTGATGCCAGAAAATTAACAAAACAGCAGAAACAACCCTGAACTAAAACCCAAAATATTCAAAAAGCAAAAGGTTTCCTAAGCTGTAAAGTGATACTCCTGCCTTTCTGCCCAAATGACCATGTGATTATCCTCATCTGAAATACAGCTTGTTCTTTTTGGAGGCCCTGAGCTCTGTGCAGCACTGTCCAACAAAACTTTCTCTAATCTTGGGAACCTTCACCATAGTCTGCATGGTCCAAAACAACAGCCAGCAGCCAAGTGTGGCTGTTGAGTATCTGCAATGTGGTCCATGCAGCTAAGGAAATGAAGCGTTGAATTTACTTACCTGTGGTTCTTCTCTACCACAAATGGTGGTATAATTCTGAGGAGTTTGATAATCAAGCTCCTGGATTTGGTCCTTGCCTGCATTCCAGCTCCTATGCTGCTCCTCTCCTCACCTCAGAAACCGGCTCTCAGGAGGCCATACTGCTTTCCCACACCTCCAGGGCTCTGCCAATGTCAACCCCCTTGCTGAAATAGCATTCCTTATCCACACTTCGAAACCTGTGTTCAGATTTCATTTCCTAGGGACAACTTTCTCTACTCCCCCACTCCCCACCCCATCTAACCCCACCCCCACCCCCTGTGAAGAGCTACCTTCATCTCCTCATATTCCTCTGGATCTACTTCTTTCTCCACCCCCACCTCCACTCCCCTCCCCACACCACCACCACCACCACCACCACCACCACCACCACCCCACCACCCCACCCTCCCACCCTGCCACCCCACCTTCCCACCCCTGAAACAGGGTTTCTTTGTGTAGTTTTGGAGCCTGTCCTAGAACTTGCTCTGTAGGCCAGGCTGGTCTTGAACTCACAGAGATCCCCCTGCCTCTGCCTCCCAAGTGCTGAGAGTAAAGGCGTGCACCACCACCGCCCAGCCTCTGGGTCTATTTCTGTGGCTGCTCTGTCATTATGTAGTTGTAAGTGTTATCTGTGGCACTAACATCTGTATGAACTTTGAGGGCTAGGTCTTACTCATTTGTCATTGTAGTCCTGTGTGCCAAGGCATCATATAATACATGTGTTTATTCTAAGTATTTTCTGATTAACACATTAAAATTTAAATATGCACAATGTTCCATTAAAATAATTTTCAAAGCACAACCACTTCATGACCATGAAACCTCCTGGGACTAAAGTCTATTATAAAGCAAATTTTAAAACAATAAAAAGGTCTTGATCAGTTAAAGGCTGAGCATGATGATGTACACCTTTGCTCCCAGTACTTCAGAAGAAAGGCAGGCAGATATCTGTGAGTCTACATAGTGAGCTATAGGCCAGTTGGAGCTACATAGTGAGACCCTGTCTTAAAAAAAAAGAGAGAGAGAGAGAAAGGAAGAAAGAAAGCACTTCAGTACAAACCAAAGAAATAAAATGTTCCCTGGAACAAGACTTACTTAGAGCTATCTGAATATCTCTTGAACTTCAGAAATTGGTCTTGCCATTAATCTGCTCCCAGCACCTGTGTTGACTTTTCTCAAAGACCAGAAAAAGGTTTAGAAGATAGAGGATATGATTTAAGACTCCTCGTTGACAAAGTCATATTAGAATTTGGAGTAATCGATTCTTGCTACTCCGTATACTCAATCCAACCTCCAAGAAAAGAATAATTAAAATCTTATCTAACATGGCAAATAATGACTTTGGATGATATGTGACTATTCAGTGGCATATGCTACCCAAAAAGAATTGGGAGTTTCCCTTACTCCTTGCCAAGCTTTTGTGCAAGAAATCCTTCTTTGATATCTCATTCAGCATCTGTTACAATATTAACCTGGACTCATAGTCACAGTAGTTTCTTTTTTTTTCTTTCATCATGATTTCCCAACTAATCTGTTATTTGTATTCCCACACAAGTATCCCCATAACTAGAATTGGCTCTGGATGGATACATTTATAAGCCCAGTTTTTATGAGGTATTTCCCAGGAACCAAGGCTCTGGTGGATGTGTGTTACAAATGTGTGTTTTGCCTGCCATCCAGGAAATTCTAGTTCAATAATGAAACAATTGTCACGGCCAGAGACACATTCTGCTGTGCACAGCCGTGTGCAGAAAGAACATGAATCCGAGATACTTCATCTTTGTGTCTGATAGAATTGGACTTCTGCTTTCTTATCATTTGGTGGTTTTGTTTTCTTTCAAAAGAACAAGCAGCACTTTTCAATACAATGACCTGACTTAACAAGTCACCAAACCCTTTAGGGCAATAGGATCATTAAGATACATCTCTTGCCAGGTGGTGGTGGCACACACACACCTTTAATCCCAGCACCTGGGAGGAAAAGGCAGATGGATCTCTGTGGGTTCAAGGCCACCCTGGTCTACAGAGCAAGTTCCAGCACAGCCATGGCTGTTACACAAAGAAATCCTGTCTCGAAAAGCAAAAAAGAAAAAGACACAACTCACATTTTCCCACAACATTTTAAATAGACTTTAAACAACCTTTTCTTTAGTTTTCCCTTTCCTTTGCCCAAAATATATCTCATACAATTATAATAGAATATGTTTCTAAAAAGAGATAAAGATCTGAGTTCTCTTTGGGGCTTCTAATGAATAATATGAGATAAGCATCTTTCCTTAAGATATCTTAAATTTAAATATAGAAGTATCAATTTTAGCTTCCTTATAAAATCCACCCATCTAGAACAAATGCTGGTTTAATTCTAGAAGTTGCTCTCTCTATGTTATTAGAATTGCCCATAAATTATATTAATATAAAATGCACTTGTTTACAAAATGTCGATTGATGCTTGAAAAGGGAAGATCTGGTTTTCAAAGATGATGTTATGAGGTTAAAAAATGAAGATGGTGACCTTAGGTCTCTCGAGATTTGTAAGCCCAGCATGCCATCCGTCTCAATAATGCCTAACAAGAGTGCCAACAGGACAGAAACAGCCATGGTGAGCAGGCGCTTGCAGCTGACAGTGATTGCTATATTTGAGGTGATGGGGAACAGCATTTCCATTAGTTCAAGTGAAATACAATGCCCTGCCAACTCTGGGTATCAGTATATTCAATCCCCCTGCTGTGTGTGTCCATTTTCTGTTGCTGCAATTAAAAATCAGTCGATACAAAGTCAAAATGTTGTTCATTCTTCCCCTATCCCTTGCCCTGTCACTATGTTTCCAGCTTCACCGGAAGAACATGTCACTATGGTAACCAGTCCCTCTGATGCACAGACCAAGTCAACCTCTCTAGTCAGATTGCCAAGCAGGCAAAATGGAATCAGAAACCTGGATGGAGAAGCCACAAATCCCATTGCCCTCTCTCACTAAGTAGGGTCAGCCAATACCAGACATGGGATACCAGTCTTGTTCTAAAATTAAGGGAGGAAATTGAAGAATGTCCTTCATTGTCAGCGCTCACCAGTCATTATTAGCAGTTCTCCCCAACACTTCAGCTAGCTACCCATCGTTTCCATTTTAAAGAAAGCAGAACATAGATAAAATAACACCATTAATCTGAAAACAGTTCTAAAGTCCCACTTGTGAAAAATAATTATGCTTCCTCTTGTTTTCCTGCTTCTCGGCCAAACCCCGTAACATCTTGTGCATCCTTACAAAGTTGCAGAGTTCCACCTGGGTCAGGCCACGCTAATAAGAGCCTTGTCAGGAAGCAGGTGGGATGCCTGTAAGCACCAACATGCCCATGCTTAAAACTGGAAGCCCTAGTCCTTCACAAGAAGCTACACAACAAATGTCAAAATGGACACTCACTCTCTCTTTCCCACCTCTCCTGCTCACCTCCTAAATGTGAAATGGCCTCCTGGAACATACCCACTACTTGTCATTCTTACAGGGTTGGTTGTTGGTGGTGTTGTTGTTGGTGGTGGTGGTGGTGTGTGGAGTGTACATGCGTGGGTGTTTTCAAATTAACAATTTCTTTTGAACAACCTCAACACTTTTGTAAATCAAAGTACATTGCTTCTCTCAGATATTATTTTAAAACATCAGTGAACTTCATGGTGATATGAGACATTAAGAATCTCTTTATGTCTTGGCTTCAAAGCATATTTGCAAATATTAGCACAGTTGTCAACTACTCACTAGTTGAAGAGAGTGACATATGAAGAGAGAAGCAAGGTCTAAAATCTGCACATCTTCCCAGGGTGCAGCCATCATAGAAAAGAATCCAGTCCCCTCCTCACAGCCACATTAGAGCATATCATATCGAACAGTATTTCTAGTGGGCTGATAAGACAGAGTGGTTTCCAACATATAAATCCCGCAGGATTTACAAATTGCATCACATAAGCAGACTTTTCTATACATGTGATAATATTCAAATATCAAGCGTTATTAGCAAATATTTTCCTATTATCTGTTTTATATATTTAAAACCTTGAGTGTTTTTATATAAACCTGAAAATAATATTTTTTTTCCTTCTGATAGACCCGCTCCGGTGACACTTTTTTGTGCTTATTAGACTGGTGATATTCACTGCAAACAGTCACTTCTGTCAACCACTTTTCCAGAAGAAGAAATAAAGGACTGTAAAGGAATGCTACTGGATAGCCGCTTTGGGCTATACTATAAGGCAGGGGCTGTAATTTATTGATGTTTATATCACCAATAACTACACCATGACTTTTATGGTGTATTTCTAAGTAAATGTTTCTGGGGTTCATACGGCCTTCTGTGGGAGTCACCCCCCACCCCCAGTTTCCCTTGATGGAATCAGTTCAACATATAAAACAAAGATTAAAACTCGGAGCCAGTTACCCCTGACACATCACCCTTAAAGAGCTTCCTCCAGAAACAACATTGGAGATTCCCTTCCTTCCCGGAGACTGATGAAGCATTAGTCTGGATTTGGGGGGGGGGGGGGGGGGGAGGATGGCCCAGGAGATGCCAAGCGAATCTGGATAGACAAGAGCAAGACAGCAGGTGAGCAAAAGAGAGTGAAGCCCTTACCACAACCTAATCTATTACAGCTATGGAGAGACAAGTTCTGCCCACTCCAAGGCTCAGTTAGGCCTGGCGAACTGAACCACTCAGAACCAGGAGATGCCATCGCCTGTGGCCACCAGGAGAGGCGAGGGGTTGCAGGGCCTACCTAGAGGCGCCAGGCTCTCTGCAGCGCCACGCCTCGCGGCTCGAGCTTACCTTTCCGGATGAGGGCGGCGATCTCCGGGTCGAAGCCCTGCCGGTGGCACTTCCTCCAGAGGCCCATGTTGGTGGAGTTGTATTGCCGGCTGCACTCGTCCGCCGGGCTCATGGCGAACAGCTGCCGGCGATTCCGGGCCCGGAGGAGTTTGCCCTCCCAGCGGTCCAGGCGCGAGCGGCTGGCGCGCAGAGGCAAGTTGTTGTTGTTGTTGTAAATGAAGCCGGGGTCGACCCGGCGGGTGTTGAAGGCCTTGCACCTGTCCCTGTGCTTCCTGGCGTCCGTCTCGTACCAGTGGTCGGAGCAGATGGCCACAGCCAGCATGCCGAGGGCGCAGAGCGCTAGCGATAGCCCAGTGTAGAGCAGTAACCTTCCGGCAGCCATGCCTCCGCTTGGCGGCTACACCATGGGCATGATCCGCCGCAGCCTCGCCTTCCCTCTGCTCGCCCGGAACAAAGCGGCGGGCGGCTGAGCTGGGGGTGGGGACTGGAAGGGATCTGCGCCGCGGCGACCCCTTGGCCCCCACCTGCGGGTACGGAGCCGGGAGACTGCGGGGATCGGGGCGGGCAGCCTAAAAAGTTCTGATCCGGAGAGACTCCCGCGAGGTCCTGGGCATCCTCCGGGCTGGTGCAGCCTCCTCCGGCGGTGGCGAACTCAACACCGCTACTTCCCACCGCTCTGGAGGGTTAGGACAGTCGGCGCGCGGTCCGACAACCGCAAACTAAATACCAAGTGCTCTTGACCGCGGCGGGGTTTGCTGGGGTTTCTCGGTGCTAACCGGAGTGACTGTCCTGGCTTCCTGGGAATGATAGAGAGGGCGTGTGAGGACGCGGCACTCCGCCGAAGGAATGGATCGCGCCAGCGCCCGGCTGCCCTGGATCTCGTTCCCCCGGACTCTCCCCTTTTCGATCTGAAGCCGAAGGCCGGGGATGCGCGCCCAAAACTGTTCTTCCTCTCCCCGTTAGGTCTTTTCAAAGCCTCGGTCTTCTGATCACCAGTAGGTCCTTGGCTCCTGCCGGCCCACGCGTGCTCTCAGAGGTGAGCTGCCCGAGGACGCACGGTCTCTGACAGCCTTTCCCCGCAAGCTCCCGGGTGGCCTGCCTCTGGCCTCGCCATTCAGACTGCCTAGCTTTGGGGCAGCGGGGACACCCAGGCGGCGTTAGGCGACTAGTCCCGGCCCGGGGGTTGCAGAGCCTGGGCGGCAGCTGACGGGCGCTAGGGGCGGGCTGCACAGAGGAGGGCGCACCCCCGGCTCTCGGAGCTCCTTCAATACCATGGACAGGTCGCTCAGGGATGGCGTGCAGCCGGCCCAGCCGCCAGCCTCCTTGGTGTCATTCCGCTCTTTCCAGCGCCTTCTTCCTGGAGTGTGTACACCCAGCCTCCTCCAAGATCCCCTCTGCCTCACTTCACCTGGCCTCCCGCAGCCCCGCGTGGGAGCTGCCCGGGTGCTAATCAAATGCTGCGGGCACGAAGAAAACCCAGGACCCGGCTGCTCGAAGCAACCCGCCCCCTTCTCCGCCACCTGAGCCCAAGCAGTCCAGCACCCGCTTGCTCTGGCCAGCTGGGGTCAGCCGCTCTCAGATTGCACCATTTTCTTCGCAGCCCACCCAGGCGACGAGGCGCGGGGTCCCTTCGGCCTCGTGCGGAGGATCCCGTCCCGGCCTCGGCGTCCCGCGATCCGGCTCCCCGCACTGTGGTGAATGGGGCGAGGGGGGGGGGGGGGGGGAGCCTGAGTGCCTGGGCTTACCCTCCCTATCTCCTCCTCCAGCCGCGGAGGCTTCCGGGCCTCTCAGGCTTAGCCGACGCCCGCGAGGAGCGTGAGCCTAGCCTGCGCCCCAGGGGCTCCAGAAATCGCATTGCCCGGGTGTGGGCGCCCGAGGAAGCCGCTGTCACTCGCTCGGCCTCTAGGCGCTGCAGCCTTGGCTAAAACCCACAGTCGAGAACACGGAGCGCGCAGCCAAAAGCTAGTGATGTCATCCGTGCAACGTGAGCCTCATCTCTTATTTTTCTAGCCTTCTTAAAGTTGAACCGCACCATTTCCCAGGCACGAAATGTCTGAGCCTTATTCTTTGGCCAGGCAAGTCAATGGTGTCTAGGTAGGTATGCACTCCATCACATCCATATTTATGCACATATACATATATGTGGCATGTAGCATGTTTACGTGTTTTATTATAAATTTAGGCTTGGTGCCCATGTCTCCTGTTTCTCTTTTGACCGTGGAAAATTCCCTTAAATTCGCCACAGTTCTTTAAAGAAAAGAATGCTTAGAGAACCATCTTTAACCAGCGCTGAATGAACCCCTGCGCCCCGGGTTTCGGCCGCTAGTGTCTCCTGTTCGTTTGATCTTTGTGTCGTCCACCCCACCCCCCAAAGACATAAGCACTACCTTGCTAGCTACTGGCATTTCCACCTGGAGCTGAGCAGAGAGCAGCCGCAATGCTCGGCCAGCCCTAAGCCAGCGCCTGACACAACACACACACACACACACACACACACACACACACACACACACACACACACACACACACACACACACACACACACCTGCCCTGACTCTTCAGCAAGAAAAGGAGACAACTAACTGATCCGTTCAAGACCAGAAGAGAATCGCAATGGGGTGGAGAGGGCAGTTGTAGATACATTGGAGGAGATGGAGAGTCAAAGCAACCTCAGTATAGGGTTTGTCATGATCTCTATCTGTGACTGCTGGATTTAACCTCTGCGGGGCCTCTCTGAGGTGGAACCGGACTCAGACCTCGAAGGGGTGGGCCCCAGCCATCGGATCCATCCCCACCCTACCCCGCCCCCTGCTTCTCTCACAGGAGACAGCGCCGCAAAGGCTGGGAGCCTCCCACCGGGCTCCACACACTACGGTTTTCATTCTAAAGCTCACCCTTGGTTTTCACCCTCTCTCCAAAGTCCAGGTCCCCCATTGCGGGCTAAAGAGCTGCCCTAGGGGAAAGAGAGTGCCCTGGGCACCCAGCCTTGCACAGGACTTGTGAGTCGAAGTGAACGCACCTCCACCATATTCTTTTTGTCTTTTTTTTTTTTTTCTTGCCTGCATTTTGAAAATCGCGAACAAGGCGTTTCAGTGCCCTCTAGTGGGGGAGGGGCGTGCCTCGTTTTTTGTGAGCCTTGAATTCTGTGAAGGGATTTACTTCATGAAGAGAAAGTCCTTAGGATGCCCGCTTGTTTTTTGGGTGCTTGGCTGATCTAGAAGTTGCAGGCACGTGCTCTAGTCCCCATCACCCTCAGAGTTCCCTGGGATGCCCTGGTAGGGCTGAGCAACTTTGGCCACGGTGTCTTCTCACCTTCCTCTCGCATCCATTCTCCTACTTATGCCCTTGAAAACAGGGATGCATTTGGCATACACGCAGACACCTTAAATTTCTAAAGCTATTTCTTCCCGAAGGCAGAGCGGAAGTGCTTTTGAACTGAGGGCTCCTGCAGATGACAATAGAAGGAAGCTAAACCTACAAGGTCAGTGGGAAGTCAAGGCACAATTAGCACTGTAGCCCAGGTCTCTTGGTTCCCTCTCCAGTCTTCAGCACCAGTTCAGAATCTTTGGCAGTGCGCATGTACAAAGGCACAGGCGTTGCTCTTTTCAGCCACTCCCCCAACAACCCACCCTCAGTCCATTCTTGCTCCACTTTTTAGCTTGTCCCCTAGCTTTAGGTCTGCTTTCAAGGATGTGCCTTGTTCATCATCCCGTGGTCCTCAGTGTTTGAGGCCCAGCTTAGGAAGGGGACCTAAGTGGGATACTGCCCTCCCCTTTCCTGAACATCACTAACATTCTATTTTGTCCTTTGTGAAAACACAAACATCCCACAGGTGATGTTGGTTGGTACCCTCCTTTTCAGTGTAATTGTTTTGAGCAGCTATATAGCCATATATTATGGGGATGACACTCAAAAGTTGATGCGGGTCTTCATTTAAACAGCATATCTTTTTTGTTGTTGTTGTTGTTGTTTTTGGCTTTGGGGGTTTTGGGGGTTTTGTTTTTGTTTTCAGTTTTTTAGATAGGTTTTCTCTGTGTAGCCTGGCTGTCCTGAAACTCATTCTGAAGACCAGGCTGGCCTCAAACTCAGAGATCTGCTTGCCACTGCCTCCCAAGCACTAGGATTAAAGGTGTGCACCGCCACCACCTGACTTAGATAGCATTATCTCTTAGTTGTTGTTGTCTTTGTGTGTGTGCTCTGCTGGGAACCAAACTGATGTACATTCTATGCAGGTGTACATCCCTGCCTTATTGTTCTATTGCTGTGAAAGAGACTCCATGACCAAGGCAACTCTTAAATTAATAAGAGAAAGTTAATAAAAGAAACGTGCTTACAGTTCCAGAGGTTTAGTTCATTATCATCACGATAGGAAGCATGGCAGTGTGCAGGCAGACATGGTGCTGGAGAAGTAGCTGAGAGTTCTACATCTTGATCCACAGGCAGCAGAAAGAGAAAGCCACTAGAACTAGCTTGGGGTTTTGAAACCTCAAAGCCCAGCCCCAGTAATATACTTCCATCTACTCTAACAAGGCCACAGCCCCTAATCCTTCTCAAGTAGTGCCATTTCCTGTTGATTAAGCATTCAAATATAGGAGTGTCTAGGACCATCCTTGTTCAAATGACCACATTATCACACACACACACACACACACACACACACACACACACACACACACCACTTTTTTTTTCAATTTTATTTTTGAGACAATATATTATTAAATTACCCAGGCTGGCCTTGAACTTACAGTCTTCCTTCCCCAACCTTCTAGGTGCTGAGATTGCAGCTATTAGCTACCACAGTCCACTATGATTTACTCCTTTTAACTCTATGATCTAGCTTCAAATTCCTCTACCCTGTTAGCTACAACATCTCTTTTTTTTTGTTTTGTTTTATTTCTTCCTGCTCATACTAACACTTTCCTAAAGTCATAAAACCTCAAAATCAGAAGTGAGAGTCAAACACAAAATGATGCACAAATCTTGGGAAAGTTTCCCAGAAAGTGAATGGCCAGCTTCTGCTCACATACTTGACACAACAAAGAAGTGCGTCTCTGGGCAAGCAGCCCACTCCATTACTGGGTGATCCGGCTGGTCAAATAGTTCTTTATACTGAGTCAGATTCCCTATCTCTCCAACTTCCAGCCATTGACTCTTACGTTTGCCTTTAGAAGCCCGGGGATGGTATTGGATCCATCTTCCATATAGCCATCCTTCTCATACTTCATATTAGCCATCATAAAGCCACTTTTTCTCCATAGAAAGGGAGCTTAGACAGTGTCCATTTACCCATTCTTTCCCTGTGCTGCATCCAATGGTCAGGTGTACAGCAAGGAAGGAAATCTGGCATTTACATGAGTGATATAGAATTCTAATGCATCCCACTTCTCCTTGCAGGAGCCCACAAGTCATCATCTTCTTATGCTCTCTTAGGATTACTGATTTTCAGTTTGTGGAATCCACTTTTTTTTTTAAATTAAGAACTCTGTTTACTTAGACACATACCTTTGATTGAAGCAATGTTCATACTCTGCCAGCTTTTTCTAAGTCAGCAACAGAGGTTGAGACATCATCAGATACTCTCTTCATTTCCTGAACACAGTACACCTAGAGCAGAGATACTTTCCTACACTTGCCTCATACCTGTTCTGGTTAATTTTTATGTCAACTTGACACAAGTTAGGGTCATTTGGGAAGAAGGAATTGTAATCAAGAAAATATCTCGGGCCTCGCGGTGGTGGCGCATGCCTTTAATCCCAGCACTCAGGAGGCAGAGGCAGGCAGATCTCTGTGAGTTTGAGGCCAGCCTGGTCTACACAGTGAGATCCAGGAAAGGCACAAAGATACACAGAGAAACACTGTCTCAAAAAGGAGGAGGAGGAGGAGGAGGAGGAGGAGGAGGAGGAGGAGGAGGAGGGTGAGGGCTGGAGAGATGGCTCAGCAGTTAAGAGCACTCTGGCTGTTGTTCCAGAGGTCATGAGTTCAATTCCCAGCAACCACATGGTGGCTCCCAACCACCTGTAATGAGATCTGGTGCCCCTCTTCTGGCATGCAGCCAGAACATTGTATACATAATAAATCTTTTAAAAAAAAAGAAAAAGAAAGAAAGAAAGAAAGAAAGAAAGAAAGAAAGAAAGAAAGAAAGAAAGAAAGAAAAAGAAAATACATCTATAGAATTGGAATATAGGAGTGAGGTAACCCAAATCCAGAAGGACAAACATGTTAAGTACTCACTCATAAGTGGATTCTAGATAGAAAGCAAAGAACAATCAGACTGTAACCCACAGAACCATAAGGCTATATATATGGCACGGAGGACCCTAGGATGACTGTTGCTTATAAGATTTGGTATTGCTCAATTACTGAGCAACCCTCAATGAAACATTACACTATAAGGACAATGAAATTCTTCATTGGGTTTCTGAGCGCTGAGTGTGCCCTGTAGCTGCAGCTGAAGCCCAACATGGCAGAGACCTATTGGGCCTGCGTGAAAAACTCCCCACTTCTGATGCCAATGGGGATTGAAAGCCCAATAGGGCCAGCTTTGGCAAGCATTAACGTAAGCCTAGGAACTGCAGCCATGTAGTTGGATTCTCCAGAAGGTAATGTATGGTAACTGCTTTTTCTTTTTCTTTTTCTTTTCATGGGAGGTTTATTGAGAGGAAGGGAGAGAAGGGACAGGGAAGGGAATAGACACTGGTACCTGGAGATGAGATCGAAGGAAGAGAAAGGGACGGGAGGTGTACAAGACCCCCTTTTATAAGGAAACATAGCAAATGTCCAGGGGGTGCTCTTAGTGGCTGCAGCTGAGGATATATCCTGACAGGACCCTCAAGGCACACCAGTACAGATGCCTAAATGCCAACATTCCTCCCTTCTGTTTATTATAAAAAGGTGAGGAGTTAGAAAGGGGTAGCAGGGGGTGAGGCGGAGATGAGGGTGCCATGTTCTTGAGAATGCTTCCTGCTGGTCTGGGGGACATCAATCATCTTTGGGGGACCTGAGAAATCTGGGGTGCTGTCCATGTCCTGGGGTAGCTAGATGGACACTTCACTGTCCAGGCTCTGTGGAACCATCAGGCTGTTTGAGGTGGATCCAAGTCAACTCCCTGGAGCTCACAAAAACAATCGTCAGTGTTGGATGGAGAGACCCAGCAATTCGTTAGGTGGGAAAAAAGTAGGGCTGTCATTGGTGGACCAGGTGCAGTTTCCCAGCATGTCTCAGATTGAATCTAAAGCTCGGCACCAAATGTATTTTTAAACCAGCAGGGAAGGAGTCACACCATACAACAGGGCCCATGTGGGAGGTTTATTGAGGGGATGGGAGAGAAGGGGCAAAGAAGAGGCATAGAAGAGAGCAGAGACCAGTCCCTGAGAACAAGAGTGAAGGAAGAGAAAGAGAGGTAACTGCTTGTTCAAGTATGTTTTAGAATGTGTCACCCAGACACCTAGGAGATTAAGGATAACACTGAAGATCACTGCCCTCCATTTATTAACAGTAGCATGCCAGCTAAGCATTTTCATTCTCACAACCCTATTCAAGCTGGGGCAGTACCTACTTCTCAGGAGTGGCTCTGTGCAACATTTTTTTTGGCCTCCTGAAATTCATTTAGCCCCCTTTGAAGATACCTTAAAATTTGTGAGTCTGAATGTAGCCATTGAGACCTATAGTTCTGCTGCTTGTGAACTGCCTGTTTTTCCTTTATGGTTCTTAGTTGTTCTTTTGCAGAGCTGCCAGCTTAAGTCATGCTGGGATCAAGAATAATGGGCCTTGGTGGTTAGTGTTCCTGGAGTTGTGTCCATGCCAATGGATACCCACACGCTCCAGAAGAGAATTTGACATCACTGCTGCTGTTGTTGCTGTTATAACAGTGATGACCACCGCTACTACTGTTTCTGGGATTGCCATTTCATAACTGGTTACTACAGCTAGCACAGTGGAGACCCTGGCAGCAAAAGTAGCTACCACAGTTAATTAATCTTTCATTCTATTGGGCATGACAAATTTAAATCAATAGTTATATACATTTCGATTGGCTTTGAAAGTTATAAATTTACAAACTCAAGTTCCATTTGCTCTTGGGATACCATCTTACAAGGACTCCAATTTGCAGTAATGCCCATTAAGGAAGAGAATGGCTCAGCTGCCTTTAGCCTACTGGCTATGGGTGGGTTAAGACTTCTGTTAATCTTTTCTGTGTCGAACACACAGATTGCAAGCCCAGCGCCACTTAGAGATCTTTGGCAACATTTAACTCTGCAGCTCTCAAACAATTGAGCCGGTATGATAATGAGTATTCAGAGACTGGTAATGCCTGGGGGTGCTCACCAACCTAAGACAGAACGCCTGTGTGGCCTGGACAGGTGTCTCCATGACGGGTAAGGTGACCTGCTGATGACAGCCCTACTTTTTTTCCACCTAACGAATTGCTGGGTCTCTCCATCCAACACTGATGCAACCTAAGTCAGAAGCTCATTTTTTTAGTAAAAGGGGGGACCTGTAGGTCCCTGGCCCCCCGTTTTGGGTAACTGTTGCCTTGCTTGCTGACCTAGACCTTGATATCCTCCCTATGCTAATTCCCTGCAAGATTCCACCCTCCTGAATGCTTAGGGAAGCTCCTTGTCTGTGTATCCAGCATATTGGGCATTAACAGCTTAGATGCAAGATTGTAAAACATCAGGAGCAGGGGTGGGGATTTAGCTCAATGGTAGAGTGTTTGCCTAGCAAACCAAGGCCCGAGTTCAATCCTCAGCTTAAAAAAAAAAAAAAATCAGAAGCGAACTTCTGTCCTCTGGGGTTCTCCCATTGTGCTGTAAGCCTGTATTTAAGACCTCCTCCCTCCTTCAATAAACGGCATTCAGTATTCAAAGAAGAAGAAGAAGGAGGAGGAGGAGGAGGAGGAGGAGGAGGAGGAGGAGGAGGAGAAGAAGAAGAAGAAAAAGAAGAAGAAGAAGAAGAAGAAGAAGAAGAAGAAGAAGAAGAAGAAGAAGAAGAAGAAGAAGAAGAAGGGATCAAGGTCATGATGGGGAAATCCACAGAGACAGCTGACTGGTGCTAGTTGGAGCTCACTGACTCTGGACTGACAGCTCGGGAACCTGCATGAGACCGAACTAGGCCCACTGAATGTGGGTGACAGTTGTGTGGCTTGATCTGTTTGTGTGGGTCCCTGGCAGCAGGACCATGACTTATCCCAGGTGCATGAACTGGCTTTTTGGAGCCCATTCCCTGTGGTGGGATACCTTGCTCAGCATTGATACAATGGGGAGGGCTAGGTTCTCCTTCAACTTGGTATACCAGACTTTGTTGACTACCTTGGAGGCCTTACCCACTCTGAGGAGTGGATGGGGGTAGAGTGGGAGGGAGGTGAGGAGGCGGGAGAAGGGGAGGGAAGGGTATTGGGGTTGATATGTAAAATGAAAAAATTAATAAATAAATATATTTTAAAGTTAAAAAAAAAGAATTGGAATATAGGAAAATCTGTAGGGCATTTTCTTGATAGATGTGGGAGAGCAAAAAACATTGTGGGTGGTACAACCCTGGGCAGGTGATGCTGGGTGCTAGAAGAAAGAAGAGTGAACAAGCCAGTAAGAAGCATTCCACCATGGCCTCTGCCT
The DNA here is from genome assembly GCF_903995425.1 of Onychomys torridus. Taxonomy (NCBI): domain Eukaryota; kingdom Metazoa; phylum Chordata; class Mammalia; order Rodentia; family Cricetidae; genus Onychomys; species Onychomys torridus. The sequence goes on from NC_050445.1 coordinate 30,288,014, forward strand.
CAGTTCCTGCCTCCAGGTTCCTGCCTTGAGTTTCTGCCCTGACTTCTCCCAGACCTGAGACTTGTAAAATGAACTAAACCCTTTTCTTCCCAAGTTGCGTTTGGTCATGGTATTTTATCAGAGCAGTAGAAAGTTAACTAAGACAACACCTTCCACATGTCTTCAGCTGCCGTATTTGTTCTACCCACACACTCCTCAATCTACAAATTTTCTCTTTCACATTGTCAACTACAAGCCAAGCAAAACAAAAGCTGGTAAATATATATCTGTGGTGGCATTGTGCTCCCCAAAATTGTGCAGGCTAATAAACTTATCTGGGGTCAGAGAACAGGATGGCCACAATATTAAACATGATAGGCAGTGGTAGCACATGCCTTTAATCCTAGCATTTCAGAGACAGAAATACCTCTGGATCTCTGAGTTCAAGGCCACATTAGAAACAGCCAAGCACAGTGGCACACTCCTTTAACCCCAGAAATCCAGTCTTTAATCCCAGGGAATGATGGCAGAAAGTAGAAAGATATATAAGGCGTGAAGACCAGAAACTAGAAGCATTTGGCTGGTTAAGCTTTTAGGCTTTGAGCAGCACAGTTCAGCTGCGATTTATTTGGATGAGGACTCAGAAGCTTGCAGTCTGAGGAAACAAGACCAGCTGAGGAGCTGGCGAGGTGAGGAAGCTGTGGCTTGTTCTGTGTTTCTGATCTTCCAGCATTCACCCCAATACTTGGCTTTGAGTTTATTAATAAGAACTTCTAACAATTCTGCTACATATATCAGTATCCTGTAGCAGGAATCTTAAAAGTTCTTATTAATAAAAACAAACCTGAGGCCAGTTAATGGGGTAAATGCTGGAAGATCAGAGAGACAGAACAAGCCACAGCTACCTCACCTTGCTAGTTCCTCAGGTGATCCTGTTTCCTCAGGCTGGGAGCCTCTGGGTCCTCATCCAGAATGGGTCTCAGCTGAACTGTGCTTCTCAAAGCCTAAAAGCTTAACCAGCCAAAATGCTTCTAGTTTCTGGCCTTCACACCTTATATATCTTTCCCTTTCTGCTGTCACTCCCTGGGATTAAAGGCTTGCTTTCTGGAATTAAATGCATGTGTCTCCATGTTGCCTGTATCCTTGAACACACAGAGATCCACCTAACTCTGCCTCCCAAGTGCTGGGATTAAAGGTGTGCACCACCACCGCCCAGCTTCTGCTATGGCTTGCTCTGACCCATTTTCTAGCCACCATTTTTGACTCTGTATCTAGTGGCTGTCTGTTCTCTGACCCCAGATAAATTTATTAGGGTGTACAATATTTTGAGGAACACAATACTACCATAGTATCCATCCATGGAAAGGTGTGTGTGTGTGTGTGTGTGTGTGTGTGTGTGTGTGTGTGTGCTCATGTAGTCTCACTATGTAGCTCTGGCTGTCCTGGAACTCACTAACTCACTATGTAAACCAGATTAGCCTCCTAGAGATACACCTGCCTTTGCCCCCTATGTGCTGGATTTAAAGATGTAGTTCTGTTTTCATAATTGGCTTTGCACAATTTGGACATTGTGCATAACCCCAAAGTGATTTTGAGCTTTGGTCCTTCCTATTGAGGAGTAATTTTTTATACACTGTAAAGAAGTGTCACTCCAATTGGTTTAATAAAAAGCTGAATTGCCAATAGCTAGGCATGATTTCCAGGCACAGAGGATGCTAGGAAGAAAAAGGATGGAGTCAATAAGAGACATGAGGAACCAGGAAATCAGGATGGACAGTATGTAGATGAGGTAAACGAGCCTCAGGGCAGCACATAGATTGATAGATAATTATTTTTATTTAAGTTATAAGAGCTAGCTAAAAACAAGCCTGAACTATCAGCTGAGATTTCACAATTAATAATAACTCTCCCTGTTATGATTTGGGAGCTGGCTGGCAAAACAGAGAAAGACTCCTTACTAATTGCACCCAATGTGGGGCACAGTCCACATAAGACCTGAGAAAACTTTTTTTTAAAAAAAATGGCTCCAAACACAGAAAAAGAGAGCCAAACACGATTTCCTAATCCTGCAATCTCTCATGTACATACAGAAACGTGCATCTCCTGGCCACTGCCTGTGGGCAGCACGCCATGAGCTAAACTGTGCAGTGGTTTAAATTTTTGTTCAAACAGACAGAAAAGGTTACAGATATGCAATAAAGCATTTCAGATGCAGATGAAAAAAAAAAAAAACTCTAAACAGGTTACAGTGTGTTGTGGGATGGTCCTCCAGTATGCTATGAATATGTATTTCTCTCACTGGTTGATAATAAAGTTGTTTTGGCCTGTGGCAAGACAGGATAAGGTTAGGTAGAAGAATCAAACTGAGGACTCAGAGGAAGAGGGGCAGAAACAAGGCAGATATAAGCTAGCCACCCAAGGATCAAGATGCCAAAGGACCGATAAGCCACACACCACATGGTGATGAATAGATGAATAGAAATGCATTAATTCAGCTGGGCAGTGGTGGTGCATGCTTTTAACCCCAGCACTCAGGAGGCAGAGCCAGGTGGATCTCTGTGAGTTTGAGGCTAGCATGGTCACAGAGCGAGATCCAGGCACCAAAACTACATAGAAAAACCCTATCTCAAAAAACCAAAAAAAAAAAAAAAAAAAGAAGAAAAAAGAAAAGAAAAGAAATGGGTTAATTTAAATATAAGAGCTAGTTAGTAATAAGCCTGGGCCATCATCCAAGCATTTGTAATTAATATAAGCCTCTGAGTGATTATTTGGAAGTGGCTGTGGGATGGGGTGGGACAGAGAAGAGTCTCTGTCTACAGTGTGTGTTTTAAAATGCACATAGGCTTAAGAAAGAAAAGAAAATGGTTATAGAGAGTCCTAGAAAAAAAGCAAATTGTTTATAAATAATAAAAAATAAGCCACATAAGGATGGGAAATACACAGGGAGTCTGGATTCTGTATGGTGTTATATTTAAATTTTTTGATTGCTAATGAGCAAACAATAGCTGCTGAGAGACATTGGATTATAAAAACTACTAAATTAAACCACATTATATGTTTTTAAAATGTCTTACCTTCAAAATGGAACTCAAAAAATATGTTATGTTGGGGAAGAGGTTATGCATTTGTTTCCAGAGAAAACGAGACTGTGGATTCATTCAAGATTGATAGAGATCAGATTTGATCAGGGAATACCCCCTGAAAATCCTGGCTACAGAAATAAAGAAATAAACCTAGAAAAACTACAAGACAAGTGACGTATTTTTACCTGCTCAAATATAAAATAAGAACCATCTTTTGTTGGCTTGTGTACAACATGCAGTCCATACTTGTATTAATCCAGATATGTACCTTTGAAAGTTTATGTGTTTTCAGAGCAAGGGGACCAGACACCAAGGAAAATGGGTGGCCCAGGTGATCCAGCCTCTCAGAGTGCCTCTGTTGCAGTTTCCTCAGAGTTCTGCATCCAGAACAGCTTCAAGGCTGCCAGCATGAAGATGGTCCAGCCTTACAGACTACTCTAGCTAGGACTTGACTATTTTCCTAATTTTTCTCAGGTCCTCCAAAGATGCCAGTGTCCCCAGACAACGGAAAGCAGTCTAGAGAACAAAACAGCCACATTCCCGAAAGGTGGGGTGGGCAGTTTTTTGGTCATTTGGTAGGTTATGGATGTTTGTCATTGTTTAGGGGGTTTGGTTACAAATTGCTATTGGTCATGGTCAGAAAAAAAAACTGAACAAAGGAGATTAGATTCAGGGATCTTTTTCTGAAGAGAAAAAGTGGGGATATAATATAAAAATGATGAGTCTACTTTTGAACAACTAATCTCAAATATTTTACATTTGTATGAATTTTTGTATATTGACACAAATTTAAGATTATTTTTGTTGTACTGTATATTCATATATTTCTCTTCTCGTTTAAGATATTACACCTATGCAACTCATTTAAAACTGTAATGTAAAGTTTTAGTTCTTGAAAGCTATTTAGGATAATAAAGAAATACAGGCTCATAGTCACCCATAACTATCAAACTTATAGCCATGTTAGTTATGTTTTCAAGGTCATACAAAGATATATTTTAGATAGATAGGTGATCTTCAAAACAATTCAAAAACTTGCAGAATATGGCATTTAAGATGTTTTAATAACATAGGGCTTTTCATGACAGTGAGATACGTTTGTTCCTAGCAGCACCAATTTACTTCATAAAAAGGATGATGGACATCGAAGAATCTCCTGGAGTTTGCTTTCTTTGTGACAAAAGCTAGCCATTTGGGCAAGAAACTGCCCTTGCCTCAACTGCTGACAGTATGCAGTCCAAACTGGATGAGCAGGACACAAAAGAAACTGACTGCCAAAGTTTACCAAGACAGGGTAGGGCAGTCCTTCAAAAATTCCTGCATCACAGAAAAGTCTGTCAGATATTCTAGTCCCATAGGCCAAATATGGATGCCCCAACATTACAGAGGAACCCTAGAGTGACTATCCAGGCAGCAAGATAGCTCTGTCATTTCATAATTTTGGAAGTTGCTTGCCCTGCAATTCCTGTTTACTCAGGTAATAGTATAGCCTTCTCAGGTCTCTGTGGAGTTGAAGACTAGATAGTTATGATAGAAAGTAAATTAGATACAAAACTCTGAACTCATCAAGATATGATTCTTAATGGAGCATTTTCTCTGAATTTGCCAAATAAAATGGACTGGACATTGTGAATGTAATTCTTACCTGACAATTATTCTTATTGTATATAGTTTTACTGTGTTAGAGTTAAAATCTATCCTTTTTATTTAAATAAAAAGGGGAAAACATGTGGAATAATCTTTTTGTACACTGTAAAGAAGTATCACTCTGATTGGTTTAATAAAAAGCTGAATGACCAGTCAGGTGGTAGTGGAGCATGCCTTTAATCTCAGCACTTGGGAGGCAGAAGCAGGTGGATCTCAGTGAGTTTGAGGCCAGCCTGGTCTACAAATCAAGTTCCAGGACAGCCAGGATTGTTACACAGAGAAACCCTGTCTCAAAAAGAAAAAAAAAAGAAAGAAAGAAAACAAATTTTAAAAACAAACAAACAAAGCTGAACAGCCAATAGATAGGCAGGATTTCCAAGCACAAAGGATGCTGGGAAGAAGAAGGGCAGAGACAGGAGAAGATACAGAGGAAGCAGGAAAGGAGGATGGGCAGTATGCAGATGAGGCAAATGAGCCTCAGGGAAGCACACAGATTCATAAAAATGGGTTCATTTAAGTTATAAGAGCTAGCTAAAAACAAGCCTAAGCTATCGGCCAAACTTTCATAATTAGTAATAAGTCTACTGTTGTGATTTGGGAGCTAGCTGGCAGGATAAAGAAAGACTTGCTGCACTTTCCAAAGCAATTTCCCAAGTCTGGGGAATGCTAATATCATGCTTGAACAGGTACTCATCCCTCCAAAGACTTTCTCTAAGTATCAGCTCATCACAGAAGCATCCTGGTTTGTATAGCTTCTCTCTTTTCTTCTTCCTTGGGGTCATTACAGTAAAAAATAAACACATTCCTGGCATCTAAGTCCTCCCTTGGCTCTCTTTTTTTCTTCTCCCTCTACTACACTACCACACTAATCTTCTTAAATTAGCCTTTATTCAAAATTCTGCAGCAGTTGCACCCTGCCTATACAGAAAAGCTCCATCCCAGGCCCCCACTAGACCCTACACAAGGCTCCTGCATGTTTTCTAAGGGGTCTCCACTCTTAGACACACCTCTATACACATTCCCAAAAGCCTAACATCATTCCTCCACCCATAAATATTTAACTGCTCTTCTTTCTTAAAGTTCCTGCAATTACAGGCAACTCATATCGATAGGCCAAACAAATACCATTTGATCATCTCACTGGAAGCTGAAAAAAAAATTAAACCCAGGGTTAGGGATTTAGCTCAGTGGTAGAGCGCTTGCCTAGCAAGTGCAAGGCCCTGGGTTCCATCCTCAGCTCTGAAAAAAAAAAATTAAACCCAACAAAGTTGCTTGATATATAAAAGCTCTCCTTTAACTAGGAAGAGTTTAATATAAGTAAGATCATCTCCTGAAATAAAAAATATTTCACGTTAGAAGGAATATAACAAATACCACAACAGACAAATGGGAAGCATTTATAAAGAGAAAAATCACAGGAGAAAATAATCAAGTGGAAAATTAACATATTAAAAACTCAACCTTATTAGTAATCTAAAGAATGTAGTTTTGTTAAACACTGATTTTACCATCAGGTGGGAGAAGAGTGGACAAGTCTGTCACTGTGAAGTGTTATTGCTTGAGACATTAGGAAATACTGCCATGCATATCTGGCAGGGGTGTGAACTGACATGTCCACTCGGGAGGGCAATTTGGAGTAGCTGCTAAGATGAAAGAGACATTCCTTACGCCCACAGACACACTTGTGCAAAGGCTAAAGGTACCTTCAGCCTGCTCCCAGGACTCCTTTCCTTAGGCTCCTGTCACCGAGAATTAGGCATCTTTAAATACCTAATAGTTGTCTCACAGTTCTAAAAGCTCAAGTCCAAACTCAAGGTGTCAGAACAGATTGCTGACAATCCTTGACATTCCTCAGTTTATGGACACTTGGCTCCAGTCTCGCCTCTGCTTGTCATGTGATTGTCTACTCTGTGTCATCACATCACCCACTAAAGACATCACTTGATTGGGATTGAGGCCCATCCTGCTCCAGAATGACCTCTTCTTAACTTTGTCAATGTACAGTAATGCTATTCCTAAATAAGATTACATTCTGAAGTACTAGGGTAGGACTTCAACCCATCAAATCCAGAGTGTTGTGTTGCTATAGCATAGACAAGCTTGAACTTGCTGTATAGGCAGGCTAGCCTCCAAACTTTTCATCCTCCTGCCTCACACACTTCAGCTAAGCTTACAGGTATGTGCTACCATGACTCAATATATCTTTTGAAGGACACCATTCAAGAAATAAACCCATACTTGTTTATTTGTGCAAAATGTAAGACTAATTGAAAACCAGCAACTAAGCAGCCACGTGGCCATAGCAGAAAGCCACTCTTACCCTGAACTAATATAATAATAAGCCATGCTTACCCCTAACACTAAAAGAGCCATGAAAATACACAACTGCAAGTTCACACGCTCTGTCTGAACTTCTAGATGTTATAATAAGAGATTGTTAACTAAAAATGTGTTCTATCTAGCTGGGTGGTGGTGGCGCACGCCTTTTATCACAGCACTCGGGAGGCAGAGGCAGGCGGATCTTTTTGAGTTCGAGGCCAGCCTGGTCTACAGAGTGAGTTCCAGGAAAGGCGCAAAGCTACACAGAGAAATCCTGTCTCAGAAAACCAAAAAAAAAAAAAGTGTTCTATCTTAGAAATGCCTTTATGATGACAAAATTTGAAATATGTTGTTATATTTTTCTATAAATAAAGTTGACAGATCAACCAAATTGTTGTGTGATAGTTTCAATGTAATTGACTCCCATAAGCTCCTAGGGAGTAACACTATTAGGAGGTATGGCTTTGTTGGAGTAGGTATGGCCTTGATGGAGGAAGTGTGTCACTGTGGAGACCGGCTTTGAGGTTTCAGCCCCTTCTCTATCACTATGTCTGCCTGCATACTGCCTTGCTTCCCGCCATGATGATAATGGATTAAACCGCTGAACTGTAAGCCACCCCAATTAAATGTTCCTTTATAAGAGTAGCCGTAGTCATCATGTCTCTTCACAGCAATAGAAACCCTAACTAAGATATGTTGTTTATAGGTTGATGGACCAGTATTGTTCAAAATTAATAAAGTCAGAACCTTATACAAGCTAAGGAGGGAAATACTGTACCACCAAGTACATCCCCAGCCTTTGTGTGTGCGCGCACATGAGTGTGCGTGTGTGTTTTTTGTTTGTGTGTGTGTGTGTGTGTGTGTGTGTGTGTGTGTGCAAAACCTTAGGTGTCAGTCCTCACCTTCCACCTTGAGACAGAATCTTACCAGTGATGCTTACACCATGCTTGCTGGCCCTGGAGCTTCTGGGTATTCCTGTGTCTGCCTCTCATTTCTCTGAGGGAGAGATGAGATTACAGATGCTCCCACATAGCCTCTGGGTCTGAACTCAGGTCTTCATCCTTGTATGGCAAGTGCTTTTCTCACTGAGTTATCTCCCCAGTCTGCCCTGGGTTTTGTGTTTTAATTGTTATTACCATCTATGTGTACATGTATGATTTTCAGGCGGGGAGACTCTCGTGCCCTAGCATATATTGAGGTCAGAAGACAATGTTATATCGTCTGTCCTTTCCTCCCTCCTATATGTGATTCTGGGACTAGAACTCAGGTTGTTGAGCTTAAGTGGTAAACACTTTACCCTCTGGGCCATCTCACTGACCCCCAACTTAGTTTTGTTTTAATTTTTTTCTTGAAGTGTAGTTTCTCTATATAGTTCAGTTTGGCCTTGAACTTATTATGTAGCCCAGGCTAGCATCAAATTCCTGCCTCTACACCGGCACAGTTGGCCATCTTGTTTCACAGGAGAAGTAACACTTACGTTGGGAAGTATCAGTAAAATTTTTAACATTTACCTTTAAGGTTTTATATATCAAACATTGCAGCAATAACATATGAAAAGTGATTAATGTATAAGTACTATATACTTTTATCATGTGCCATTATCACATATACTGTTATTTTACCATCTCCTGAAGTAATAACTAGACCCATGCAATATTTCTGAAGTTCTTTATTGTATTTCAATGCTAAGATAAAGAAAATCAAAAATCAAAAAAATATTTTTAAATTTGCTCAAATGTATTCACAATCAAGACCATCAGCTTCATATGTATTGATCAGGGAAAGGTTTATATAGATATTACCTTGGAATTTTAATCTTATCATTTAAAGTCATGAAAGTATGTTCATCTTTGGTGTGTGTACATGTGTGTGCATGTATGCGTATGCGTGTGTGTGTGTGTGTGTGTGTGTGTGTGTGTGTGTGTGTTGTGTTGAGGTTTTGTTACCCCTCCCAGGTTGGCTTCACACCCCCAGGCTTTGATGATCTTCCTGGCTGCTTTCTGGGCAGCTGAAACCAGAGGGGATGCAGCAACCAACTATGCCAACTCTCTTTCCTTACTCGCTTTTCCCTTTTTAGATTTCATATGTAATTTATTTCTCTTTAACAAAAGCATTTAAATTTAAATTTCTATTTAAATTTAAATTTAAAAGTCTAAGGTCTCTCCTAAAATCACTTTACTCTGTTTATGTTATTTATGTTACTAATAGCAAGTAATAGCTCCTGTTAAAGAGTTATGTGCAGCACACATCCTAAGTCAGTTTCATTTTCCACTGAAGACTACACTTTGCTCTGGTTTTAGCCTTCCTCTATCATTCCATTCAGCTCTCCTAATACAACTTGTATCTTTTCTAAAAATGATGATGAAGATTTAGGCATCTTCTATTATTTCATTTAGCTCTCCTAATACAATTCATATCTTTTCTAAATCAAAGGCTTTAGCAGCATTTAATTAGTATTTCTGTCACTGTCTAAAGTAACTATGATTTTTTTATTTAAATGCAATTCTTCTATGGATAGATTTGAGATAGTAAAAACCTTTTAGTTTCTCTGAAGAATATCATGAATACTGGCTTAAGTTGAGGTTACATCTTCATAACACATCCAAACTATGTGCAATACATATTGTTAGCATGTTTTTTAACTTAAGGCCAAAATTCAGGCTAAGTCTAAAAACAGTTTTAGGTAAGAACAACATGAAGTGCTTAGTATTACAAAACACTAGTTACCATATCCAACTGTTACAGAGTATCATCGGAACGGTAGCTAAAATTCCTTCCCAGGGGAACATAAACAACCTCTACCCCCTCTCGAAACAAGCCAGGTCAGATTCTGCCAGGTTCACCCTGGGGACCACTGAGTTTACTGGACTTCCTTACAGAACACAAGTGAGGGGTTACTTAGAGGAGTCAGGGTGCTCCCTACAACAGGAAAGCCTTTACCGGGCAGGGATAAGGGCTTCCCCTTAGAAATGGAGCCCCTGGCCCCCAGAGGCTCTAGAGTCTAGACCCTCCCCCATCCATATACAATTAAGGCTGAGTTGCAAACAACAGGTGGTAGGGAGCCATTGGACACTCAGGTGAGGATCTCATACCATTCTGGCCCCTTCAGTGCTGGGATTCGGGGTGTAAATGTCAACAAGCCCAGCTGGGGTGATCTTTTTGTCAGGAGGCCAAGCAGAGTGCCACAGGATGGCAGTTGCTCAGCTCAGAGCCATTCACTCCAGAGACTTGAATTGGCACACGAGAGGAAGCCAGAGATGAGTGTTCATGGGAAATGATAGTTCTTATTCAAAATCTCCTGCATCGCAACTGTCTAGGAGGCAAGGCTGACAAATAGATTTGCCTTCTCCTGTATGGGAGTGTTTCTACCCTCAGATCCTCTGGATACTCCAAAACAGACACAGTCCCAAACACAAACACAACACAACCTGGAGGCAACAGTCTTGTTTTGAGGACACACAGCAGGAAGTGCTGCACAGCGTTTCCCCGGAGCCTGTACTATATTAACCAAGGGCTGTGAAGGATTTTAAGACCTAGTTCTCCAGTTGTTGGAATTCCTGGCCACTCCTCCAGCAACATGACCACACAAGCACAGTTCAGTAGCCAAGTAAGGGGCCTTACATCCTACTTAATCCATGCACAGCATGATTGCGTAATCTGCACATGCATGGTGTGGCTCCATAAACCCATATGCGCATATATAGGGAAATCCATAAGAAGCGGGACACAGACACCTCCTCCTCCTCCTTCTTCTCCTCCTCCCCACCCTCTCTTCCTGCAGTGTCTTCCCCAGGCCTGGTCACACTCTCTTCTCTCCCTCTCTTCTCCCAATAAAGCTCTGATAGTGGGTTTTGTTGTGCCTCCTGGCCTTTCTCACATGGTAACAGCACCACTTAATGAATAGCATTGCGCCACTGCATTAAAACCAACACCAGTGAAATAGTTATTTAGTGTATTTGTGATATTTAGGGCCCTCTAAAGTGGGGATCAAAAGACAGAGGCCCTCTTACTGGAATGGCTTACCTGGAGAGGCAAAAAAAAGAGTAATTCCTGAGCCTAGGGACCAGGTTCACCCAGTAGAAGCTGAAACCACAGAGACACTGGAGCGCCCAAGGCTGAAGCCATGAACAGCATGCAACTGCTGATGCATCAGGGGAGGAATGTCCTGGCTTCTTCTTCTCTCCTGCTTACCAGCTCTTGCTAGGATTGCTCATTAGCTGCCTCCTCCAGAAACCAGCTTACCTGGGAGCCTTGGGACATACATCCATTCAGTCCCCTGCAGAACAACAGAGTGGGAAGGCAAGGAACAGTTCTGAGGACAAGCAGGCCAGGATGGGTTGGCTCACTGAGAAACCTAGAAACAAAGCTGCAAAATTGGGACCAGGACAAATCTACTCTCTAATGGTTAGAAGTGAAGAATACTACGGGAAACAGAAATAAGATTTATAGAATGAAAACTATGAATATATATAGATGACATGACTGAAAAGAACTAAACAGTAACATAAGATTCAATAAAGCAGCTTAGTATTAAAAGATGCAAATGCCAATACTTTCCAATAGCAATCAGTAGAAAATATACTAGGAAGTTCTTTCATTCACAATGCCAACAAAAACTGTAATATAGTCATTACAAAGATAGGGAAGTGCATGAAGAAAACAATAAAACTTTATTAAGAGACATAAATGACTTGAAAGACAAAGTAGAAACTTAACCATGTTTCTGAACGAAACAACTTAGTACACTATGAAAATGGAAATGTTGGGCTGGGGAGATGGTTCAGTTAGTAGAGTGCCTGCCTTGCAAGCATGCATGAGAACCTGAGTTAGATCCCCGAATCCATGTAAAATTGCCAGGCATTGTGGCACATGCTTGTAATCCCAGAACTGGGGAGGCAGAGATGGGGAAATTCTTTGGACTCACTGCCAGCCAGTGTCACCTAATGGGTGAGCTCCAGGCCAAGGAGAGACCCTATCTCAAAAGACACGGTATTTCTGAGCCTGTTGTCTGGCTTGCACATGCATGTGCACACATATGCACACAGGTAAACAAAAATAAAAATGGCAGTGCATTACAAAATTCTCTGTTGATTTGCACAGCTCCCAGTGGAATCTCAATGTTTATTTGAAACATAAGAAAATAGTTCAAAAGTTCAGCTGAAAAATATATTCGTGGAAACAGCTAAGATATGAAGAAATCATTTCTTATAGACATTTAGATATTTCTAAAAGGCACAACATTTTAAGTAGTTTGTTACCTACCTCTAACACCCTATACTTGCTCCACAGAAAACTCACTATTTCACACATGAAATACAATATTTTACACACACACACATATATATATGTATATATATAAATCAGGCAGTGGTGGTGCATGCCTTTAATCCCAGCACTCAGGAGGCAGAGGCAGGCAGATCTCCAAGTTCAAGGCCAGCCTGGTCTACAGAGTGAGTTCCAGGACAGCCAGGACTACACGATGAAACCAGTCTCGAAATGCCACGGAAAGAAAGAAAGAAAAGAAATGAAGGAAGTGCTGTGGATGATTCATTGGTAAATAAAACACTGATTGGTCAGTAGCCAGACAGGTAGTAAAGGCGGGACTAAGAGAGAGGAGAATTGGGAGAAGAGGAAGGCAAGAGAGAGACACTGCCAGCAGCCGCCAGGACAAGGAAGATGTAAGGTACCGGTAAGCCACGAGCCACATGGCAAAGGATAGATTAATAGAAATGGGCTAAATATAAGAGTAGAGCTAGACAATGGTAGGCCTGAGCTAATGGCCAAACAGTTTAAATAATATAAGTGTCTGTGTGTTTATTTTATAAGTGGGCTGTGGGATTAACAGGGCTTGGCGGGGCTGGAGAGAAGGTCTCCAGCTACAAGGAAGGAAGGGAGGGAGGGAGGGGGAGGGAGGGAGGGAGAGAGAGAGAGAAAGAGAGAAAGAGAGAGAGAGAGAAAGAGAGAAAGAGAGAAAGAAAGAAAGAAAGAAATCCAGCTTAGTCATTCAGTAAAAAGTCGTAGAGAACATAATTTAGACCTCTTAGTGACCATTTCCACAAGAGCCAGAAAAGGGAGAAGTGGATAAGCCTCTCCAAAAGGCTTTGAGCAGGGTGAGGAGATGGCTCAGCAGTTAAAAATGCTTGCTGATCTCCCAGAGGACCTGGGTTTGGTTCCAAGCGCCAGTGATAGGCAGCTCACAACACCTACAACTCCAGCTCCAGAGAACCTGACACCATTTATTGGCCTCTGAGGGTACCTGCACACATAAAGTATAAATATAAAAAAGCATATACATATACACATAAATAAAGGTTTTACATAAATCTTAAAATAAGAAGATTGATGCCTTAACCCACTAAGATTAGTGGCCTTAAACGAAGAAATGGTCTTTTTCTTCTTACTCTTCTCTCCATGTGAGCACAAAGGAAAGACCATGTGAGGACACAGGAAGAAGGTGTCAGTCCATAAGCCAAAAGAAGAGCCCTCCCTAGAAAGCGAACCCATCTAGTATTTGCTTTGGGCCTTGTAGGCTTCAGAACTATGAAAAAATAAACATTGTTTAAGCATTCATTATATAGTATTTTACTATGGCAACCTGAACACAGGACCCAACCCAATCACCAGGGAAAAGAGAGAGCTCGCACAGCCCTTGGAGAAGGCCTGAGAACCTTGGTGGCAGAAGACTGTGTACCTACCCTCTCTCACACTGGCACATACCTGCAAATACACCCTGGCTACACAGTTCTTACCTAGCCAAGCTGACTCCGGCATGGCAGAGGTCATTCTTACCAAGGATTTCTTTCCCACTATCACTCTCTGTAGATGCTGGGCTTCCAAAGAAGCATCCCATGAAGGAAAAGAGAGTATCTGTGAAGTGTTGTCTGGACTGTAAGTGCTTACATGGCTTCAACCGGCAACAGATGATGCGGACTCAGAAAGCAGCACATTCATAACCGAACAACAGGCTGCCTTTGTCCGCTTTACCATATGTGCCCTGAAAGGACCTTCTCCCAGAAGGCAATAAAAACAGTCCTGCCACAGAGAATCCTCACACAAACCATCATCAGTTAGCCCCACTGACTGTGACCTTCACAGTGTTGGAGAAACAGCAGCCAAGGCTCCAGAGACACTCAGGGCCCCTGAGAAGTGTACAGTGAATCTATTTTAAGGGCAGAACTAGATACAGTCTCAAAAATGGAGGGTCACATAGTCACAGTGAACTGTTATCTACAATAATATTCACAAATATTCAACAATAAGGGTCAACTGCTTCAATCATAATATAACCAGTCAATGGAATGGAACCATTAAAAATAGTATTTTGAAGGACTGTTTAAGGCAGTGGTTCTAACCTTCCTAATGCTGAGACCCTTTGGTACAGTTGCTGGTGTGGTGGTGACCCCCAACCATAAAATTATTCCATTGCTACTTCATGACTGTAATTTTGTTACTGTTATAAATCGTAATGTAAATATCTGACATGCAGGATATCTGATGAGCGACCCTCACAAGTTGAGGACAGCTGGTTTAAAGACATAGTAAAAGCCAGAGATGTGACTGTATGTAGTTCCTGAGCTAAAGCAGGTAGGTTGTAAATTTGAGACCTGCCAAGAAAGGAGCAGGGATGGGGAAACATAGACAGCTTTGTCATTTCTATGTCTAATGCTTGAGCAAACCAACATAAGGGAGGGAGTAATTAGCATTTGGCTCACAGATACAGGCTCATGATCAGGGGGCCAGTCCCTCATCAGCTGGCTCCACTACTTTGAGTCTGTGGCAAGACTTAGGGCTTCCAGAGAGGTCCATCTACTAAAGTGCCTACAACCTCCTAGATAATTGCCAGCAGCTGGAGGCCAAGGCTTTCCATACCTAGGCTGGGGAATGTTTCCTATCACACCCTAAGACATGAACACAGGTGTATGTGTGTGTAACAACTGACATTGGTTAAAGGATAATATAAAACTGTAAACAAAACGTACTTTAAATTCGTGAAGAAAATTAACAAATACACCAAAATGTTACAAATGTTTCTGGTTTACTTTCCCCAAATTGTCCACATTTTCTAGACTTCTTATAATTACCATGTGTTGTTGAACTGCCTGAAACAATGCTCATCGTAAGACAGTAAAGGTATTTATAGTCAAATTTTTATGCTTATGATTAATCTCCATTTAACAAGGCTTCCCTGAATTCCAATGGAACAAGTGGACTCCAAAGCTCAAGTCTATAAAATAGTCGCTGACATCCCAAATTAAAAGTACTCTTTTTAAAGATAATTCTGCTTCTACGTGCTTTGAACCATGTATTTTGCCTTACTCTTCTTCATAGTGAAGAGCCTTTGGGGGATTTTGTTGCAGCAAGGAGAGAAGTAACTAATATGTGATGTTAGAGATCTTAAATGGGGCTCATCTCCCTGGATGGCAGCCATTATCAGAGTTTCGAGAAAGTGAGTCAATGGGAATGATGTGGGCATATAGATCTCTGTTGCTTTCTTATTCTGTATTTTGCCTGCAAACAGATGGGTCTACATGAAAATTCCAAGTCACTTGGACATCCTACTTTCTTCAGTCCCTCATTTGACTCCCTTATTTTACTTATTTGCTTATTTTCTATTTTGGAATGTGGTCTCATGTTGCCCAGGCTAGCCTCATACCCATGGACTCAATCTCCTACCTGAACCTGCTGAGCAGCAAAGACCACAGGTGCAGAGACCACAGGTGCAGTGGCCACAGGTGCAGAGACCACAGGTGCAGTGACCACAGGTGCAGAGACCACAGGTGCAGTGGTCACAGGTGCAGAGACAACAGGTGCAGTGACCACAGGTGTAGAGACCACAGGTGCAGAGACCACAGGTGCAGAGACCACAGGTGCAGTGACCACAGGTGCAGAGACCACAGGTGCAGAGACCACAGGTGCAGTGACCACAGGTGCAGAGACCACAGGTGCAGTGACCACAGGTGCAGAGACCACAGGTGCAGTGACCACAGGTGCAGAGACCACAGGTGCAGTGACCACAGGTGCAGTGACCACAGGTGCAGAGGCCACAGGTGCAGTGACCACAGGTGCAGAGGCCACAGGTGCAGAGGCCACAGGTGCAGAGACCACAGGTGCAGTGACCACAGGTGCAGAGACCACAGGTGCAGTGACCACAGGTGCAGAGACCACAGGTGCAGTGGTCACAGGTGCAGAGACAACAGGTGCAGTGACCACAGGTGTAGAGACCACAGGTGCAGAGACCACAGGTGCAGAGACCACAGGTGCAGTGACCACAGGTGCAGAGACCACAGGTGCAGAGACCACAGGTGCAGTGACCACAGGTGCAGTGACCACAGGTGCAGAGACCACAGGTGCAGTGACCACAGGTGCAGAGACCACAGGTGCAGTGACCACAGGTGCAGAGACCACAGGTGCAGTGACCACAGGTGCAGTGACCACAGGTGCAGAGGCCACAGGTGCAGTGACCACAGGTGCAGAGGCCACAGGTGCAGAGGCCACAGGTGCAGAGACCACAGGTGCAGTGACCACAGGTGCAGAGACCACAGGTGCAGTGACCACAGGTGCAGAGACCACAGGTGCAGTGACCACAGGTGCAGAGACCACAGGTGCAGTGACCACAGGTGCAGAGACCCCAGGTGCAGTGACCACAGGTGCAGAGACCACAGGTGCAGAGACCACAGGTGCAGTGACCACAGGTGCAGAGACCACAGGTGCAGAGGCCACAGGTGCAGTGACCACAGGTGCAGAGACCACAGGTACAGTGGCCACAGGTGCAGAGACCACAGGTGCAGAGGCCACAGGTGCAGAGACCACAGGTGCAGTGACCACAGGTGCAGTGAACACAGGTGCAGAGACCACAGGTGCAGAGACCACAGGTGCAGTGACCACAGGTGTAGAGACCACAGGTGCAGTGACCACAGGTGCAGAGACCACAGGTGCAGTGACCACAGGTGCAGAGACCACAGGTGCAGTGGCCACAGGTGCATGCCACTGCACCCAACTCAACCTCCACCTTTCAGTAAGTGCTCTTACCCACTGTCAATCTAAAACAGGCTTTGAAAACCATGGATAAGTGTTTTTATATAGAAAAACATATAGAAAACTTGGAAAATTAAGAGAAGCAAGAAGAGGAAAATAGAATTTATCCACCACACAAAATTTCTGTATGGGATTTGAATAGAAATAAAAATAGGTACTCATAAATCTATAAAAATCAGTCTCAGGGCACAATTTTGCCCAGTGCTTCCTCTGAATCTATTGATATAACCGTATGCTTTTTCTCCTTTATTGTGTTGATGTGAAAGATGTCCGTGCATAGTGAGAATAAATCCCAGGGGATTGTGGTGCACAGTTATTTTATACATTGTTGGATTTGACTTGATAACATTTTGTTGAGGATTTTTGCATCTGTTTTTCATGAGGGATGCTGGTTTTTAGTTTTAATTTCTTGTAAATTTCTGCCTGGTTTGGAATGAGGAAAATAGTGGCCTTGTAGAATATTGGGAAATATCCTATCTGCTTCTACTCTCTCATAGAGTTAGTTGTAGGGAATTGATTTTATTTCTTTTTTAAGTATCTGGTAGAATTTACTGGTGAACATATCGAGACCTAGCGGAGAGGTTAATTGTTGACTCAGATTTAATAGAGATATGCCTCTTCTAAGAATCTATTTCTTACTGTATGTTTTAATAGTTTGTATATCATCCTGGTTATCAAGTTCATGAGCACAGAGATGCTCACAATATTCCTTTACCATTCATTCTTTTTTTCTTTTAATTTTCTTTTCTTTCTTTTTTTTGTGTGTACATGTTCATTTGTGTGTCTCTGTGTGTGTGTGCTCACACATGCGGGCATGGGTGCACATACATACATGTGCATTAGCACAGGGAGGCCAGAGATTAACATCAGGTGTCTTCCTCAATTCTCTCATTGAACCTGGAGTTTACAGATCCAGTTCTACTGGCTTGCTACTAACCCCAATTCTGGGATTATAGGCACAGGCCACCATCCTGGCTGGAGATGAACTCAGGCCCTCATGCATAACAAGCACTTTGCTGAGTGAGTCATCTCAGCCCTCCTTTGTCATTGTTTGAATATGCATGGGCCCTCTTTCGTTTGTGGAATTAACAATGGGCTGCCATCATATTTTTCCTTAGTTAGCCTAGGGGAAATTTATTCAGTTTTTGTTTGCTTGTTTGTTTGTTTTTATTTGGTTTGGGGATTTTTTTTATCTCTACAAAGTACCAGTAATTTGATTACATTGATTTTTCTCTACTGATTTCCTGTTTTCTATTTCACAGATTTCTGCACTAATTTTTTTTTTATCATTTCTTTTCTTGTGGTTTGGACTTAATTTGTTCTTTTATTTTGCCTAAAATAGAAGCTTATGATACTAGATGATTTTAATTTCCTAACATATACACTCAGTACTATAACCTTTCCTCTAATTGTGCCTGTGATGTTTAGTGATAACTGTCAACTAAAGAGAATGGAGAATTATCTAGGGGACAGACATGCCTTTCAGAGTTATCTTAACAATTTTAACTGAGGGTGAAATTGTGCCCAGTGTGAACAGCACCATTCCCTAGACTGTATAAATGGAGAGGGGCTGAGCAGCAGCATGAATCCATCAATTTCTGATCTCCAATTGTGATTGTGATGTGAACAGCTGCATCAAACTCCCCAACTCCTTGAGCCTCTTCACTATGATGGAGAAGTCTTGAACCTTGAGGCAAAACAAATGCCTTTTCCTTGAGTGTCTTTTGCTGGGGTATTTTATCACACCAGTGGGAAAAGAAACTAAAACAGTGGCTTTTTACTGCCTCCTACTATTTTAATAAATTATATTTGTGTCTTTATGCTTTAGCTCATATATACATATATATATTATATATATATGTACGTACATGTATATGTATGTACATGTATATGTCGACATGAGACACAATTGCTCCTGGCAGCACCAATTTGATCCCGAGAGAATGTTGGGCTGCTAAGACCATTTGGAAGTTGTCTTCTTGGCACAAAATGGCCTACTGGGCAAAGAACTGTTAGGGTCGGCGTCCAAAACAGAGAGCTTCACTCCGATATTGGGTCACAAAAGAAGCTTTATTAGCACGAGCTCATGGGCCACCAGCGTGAGAAGTAGCCGGTGACCCCAAGTCTAAGGCTCGCAGGCCTTTTAAGAGGCGGTTCTATCAGGGCAGGGGAGCGGGGTCATCCAGAGTGCAGACATCTGGAGACTAGATGTCTCCCAGGTCTTTCTCAGAGTCTGGGTGGGTAAACGAATTCCAAGCTTATCTAGCAAGGGGTTATTTTGCAAGCATTCTTCTCAAGCAATTTATCTTGCAAGCACAACTGCAGGCGGTCATCCTGCAAGCATCCTGTTAGCACAGCATGATGGGCTAACTTTTCTGGTATGGGGCGTGGGGGCAGAGTGCAGTATTTTCCACTGAATCTACAATTAGCAGAGCTAGTGGGGGGGGGCCTTGTTTCCCTTACAATGGCCTTTCATTCCCCCCTTTTTTGTGTGTCGACCTTTAATCCTAAAGGTCACTGCCAGATATCGGCTGGTATCGTTGTCTCAGGACCATCGTCTTAACCCCATTTACCTGGGATCATACAAAAGCCGAGATTCAATTGAGGATACATGGTCTAATCATGAGGACAAGAATTAATACAATAAGTGGTCCTGTGAGGGCTGACAATAATGTAGTTAGTCATGGGGATTGATTATATCATCCCTTAAACCAGCTTTGAGAGCCTCGTAAGTTCTTTTTTCTGGCATCTAATCTTTCTCTAAGTTTTGTCATTGATTTCCTTATTACACCTGTATCTCCTCCCATTATATTTACAAGTTTTCTTTCCATCCTGACAGACGGCTGGTGATCTAGGGTTCCTAGGGTCAGTTGTAGGGATATCCCAGTCATCTGACCCTGCTGCTAGCTGGCAGAGGTCCGGGTGCAAGTCAGGCCACCAGCCCCACAGTGGGTGCTGATTAGAGGTAATTTCCCACACAATTTCCCCTTGGCCTGATATAACCTGCCAAGTCTGAGACACTGGTTGATGTGGGTTACTTGCGGTTGCACTGGCGACGAATCCGAAGCTTAAGAGGATTGTCAGTCCGTTCCGCAGTCCAGGAGTCATCTGGCACTTTGGCTGACTTGAGGTGGGAGGCATGGATCCAGGCGGCGATCCTGTCCACCTTGACCGCCGTTGGGGTGGTCAGCAGGACTTGGTATGGTCCCTTCCACCGGGGTTCCAAAGTCTGATGCTGGTGTCTGCGGACGTATACGAAGTCCCCCACGTGGAACTGATGGGCAGCGCTGTCCCAGCCGGGTTGGTATGCAGCGGACAGTTGCTTCCACAGTGTATGCTGGACAGATGCTAAGGCTTGCAGCCTGTCAGACAGAGGGGAAGGCATGATTTCTCTTTGCTGGAGGGTTAGGTTCTTAACTGGGGGTGCACACCCAAGGAGCAGTTCAAAGGGGGTAAGACCCATGAAGGAAGGGATATTTCTAGCTCTAAAGAGGGCCTTTCAGAACTGCCCTTGCCTCAACTGCTGACAGTACGAATGCTGCCCTTTCTGGACTAGTGGGACACAAGGAAAGCGACCACTGTACTCTCCCAAGACAGGATAAGATGATCTTTCAGAATTCCTGCTTCTGAAAATGATCTGTCAGATACTCTAGGCCTGTAGCCAATTTGAATGCACCAACGATGCTGAGAAACATTAGGTGACTGTCCAGGCTGCCAGCTGTCTCTGTCTACTCTTGCAAGACTCCCAAAAGTTGCTTGCATCCTTCTCCCATTTCTCAGGTATTATTATATTCCTTCTCAGGTCTTTGATGAGGTTGAAGACTAGCAGTTATAGTTACAACTTTTACAACTTTATATATATATATATATATATATATATATATATATATATATATATATATATATTATCTTAGATAGAATATATTAAATATTAGACTCAGGTTCTTTAGGATAGGATACCTTTTGGAATAATCTTTGTAATATGCCACCTACCCACGCTCTAGACTTCCCTGGATTTTAGTATGTGTTTTTTGCTTGATATTGTTTGCATTGATTGTAGTTCCAACTTATCTAGGTCACTATCCCTCATTACTCCTGGACAATATTTGATAACCATTTCTTTGTATATAGTCTTGTATTAGGTTAGAACCTTCTTATTTAGACAAAAGGGGGAGATGTAGTGGGTAGCCATTCCAGCGTTGGCCTGGAAGTTCCAACCCCCATTGAGGCTTCGATAATGATCACGCCTACAAGGCGGGGCTGAGGGAGGACGCTGAAGACCCAGGATCAAGAGGAGAGGCTTCTCTTAGTGCCTGGACCCTGGATGCTGGAGGTAGACACTGAGCAGAGTTCTCCAGAGAACACTGCCGGACTGCACCATCCCTTCCTCAGACCCTGCAACCTATCCCTTCATTTGTAAGTTACCCCACAAAATAAACCTCCCTTTTAACTATGTGGAGTGGCCTTAATAATTTCACCAATATGTATATGTACATGTTTATTTTATCTTTATGTTTTGCCCCTCCTGATTCTTCTTTGGCTCATGTTATTAAGCAATCTTCAAGTATTTAGGCATATTCTATCTTTCTGGTTTTGTTTTTTTTTTTTACTTAATCTTTTGTGGCCCAAGACCGTACATTGTATGATTCTGTTCTTTTAAAGTTTTTAGGGTTGTTTTGTGACCCAGGAGTCTTTTTTTTTTTTTTTTTTTTTTTTTGGTTTTGTTTTGTACTGGAAAGGCTGCTTTTGTTTTGTTTTGTTTTATTGTTTTGCAGAGTAAAACACCTCGGGCTGACAACTTATGCAGCCAAGGATAATCTTGATTTCCTGATCATCCCTCCACCAACAAGTACTGGTGGCAGAAGCATATGACACCATGCCACCCTCAGCATGTGACACCATGCCACCCGCAGAATGTCTAGATGAGCATTCTGTATGAGCTTGAGAATAGTGCATTGTGCTGTTGAAAGATGAAATATTGAAATACTCTATAAATGTCAATTAAGTCTAGTTGATTGATGGAGCCATTCAGTTCAGTGTTATATCTTTCTCCATCCTCTTACCTTTAATCTACTTATATGCTTATTTTTAAGGTGAGTCTCTTGAGAGCAAAATATAGTCTTTTTTTTTAATCCACTCATGCAGTCTTTGTCCTAAAATGGCATATTTGGAACATTAACATTTGAAGTGATTACTGGTATGATTTGATTAATATCAATATCTAATGTGTCTATTATTGTTTTATATTCATTGTCCTTAATTTTGTTTGTTCAAGTGGGGTTTTGTTGTTGTTTTATGCTTTTTCCAGCTTCTCTGGTTTTGACTGAGCAATTTATAGGATTCTTTCTATCTATTATCTTAACATATTGATTACACTTCTGTTTTTAACTTTTGTGTTTTAGTTTTGCTCTAAACTTTGCAATATTCATTTATGACTGACCCAAGTTCACTTTCAAATAACTGCATTATTTCATTGATAATAGATGTATCTTATAACACAGTATTCCAAATTCTTCTTCCCATGCCCTATAGAATAATTTCCACTAACTATAGCTATGGGCAAATACATTGCTCCTTTTATTACTTCAGGTAAACTGCTTTTTGTTAGATCAATTAAGAGTAAGAAGAATGGCCTGGAAAGGCTGCCTAGTGGTTAAGAGCACTTAGTGCTCTTCTAGAAGGCCTGGGTTCAATTCCCATCACCCACATGGCAAGTAACAACTATGTGTAACTCCAGCTCCAGAGGATCTGATGCTATCTTTGGGCATCCACAGGCACCAGCGATAAACATGGTTTACAGACATGTGTGCCAGGAAAACAACCACACATGTGAAGAGGAGGAGGGGGGAGGAAGACGCCATCTTTACTGCTCCCCCTCTAGCATGCTTCCTTCCTTTACGGAGATCCAAGCTTCTGACCTACAACATTCCTTCCCTTTCTGAAGAACGTCTCTTAACATTTCTTGCAAGGCAAGTGAGGTATAGTAAGGGATTTCTTTTACCATTTATTAGTTATAAAACTCAGGGACAAATATAAGAAACTGGGACAGTCACCACAGCCAAAATACACCCCCACTATTTGCCTTCCAGCTCCAAAAGGACCTGGCAACTTTCTGGCCCCACCTATTCTCCACAGGACCACTCTTTCTCTCGTCCTAGGTCTGCCAAGGACTCATTGATCCATTCTGGCCAGCTGAATATGAACTCTACCTCTCCGACCAAATGCTCTATTCAGGTGGATAACAGACCACGACATAAACAGAATTCCCATAACATTTCCCTGTTTTTGTATAATTAAAGAGGAAAGGTTCTAACTCTCACATAGTAAAACTTTATACAATGAGAATAATTATGAAGTATTTTCCAAATAGAAAGGAAAGGTAATAACCTTAACACAAATGAAACTACTTATCAAGTAAGAAATATATTCTCAATGTCCAGTTCATATGTAATTGGCAAATTTAGAGCAATTACTCCATTAACTGTCCTCTCCTGAAGATGGCCCAGGTGATCCAGCATCCAGAGCAACTTCAAGGCTGCTGGATGAGATGGTCTAGCCTCCAAAAATACTCCAGGCAAGACTTAACAGTTATCCTGATTTTTCTCAAGGTTCTCCCAAAAATATCAGCACCCCCAGACAACAAATAGCAGTCTAGAGAAAACAATGCCTACATTCCCAAAAGATGGACTATAGATGTTTATTATCATTTAAGGGAAGTTGGTTACAAGTTGTTATTGGTCATGATCAAAAAAAACAAAAAAACAAAAAACAAACAAACAAAAAAACCACAACTAGACAAATGAGTTAAATTCAAAGTTCTCTGTCTAAAGGAAAAAAGGGGGATATGATATAGAAATGATAAGGAAAACGGGTAGATTATTGAATCTACTTTAATCCAAAAGACAAATATTAATCTCAAAATATCTTACATTGGTATGGATTTTGGTATATTGATACAAATTCAAAGTTCTTTTTTATATACTGTGAGATTGTACCTATACATCTCATTTAATTATGCAATGTGAAATTTTAGTCCTTGAAAGCTATTTAGTATAATAGGGAAATCCAGATTCCTAGTCACCCATAGCTATCAAACTTACAGTCATGTTAGTCATGTTTTCAAGGTCATACAGAGACATATTTCATATAGATAGGTGATCTTCAAACACCTCAAAAATCTATATAATAGGTTTAATAACCTATGGCCATTCATGACAGTGAGACACATCTGCTCTTGGCAGCACCAATTTACTTCAGAGAAGATGATGAGCATTGAAGAACCTCCATATGGAGTTTGCTTTCTTTGTGCCCTTGCCACAATTGCTGACTGTATATTGTCCAACCTGAACAAGCAGGATGTCAAAAAAAAAAGTGACTGCCAAACTTTGCCAAGACAAGGTAGGACAGTCCTTCAAAATTCCCTGCTTCTCAAAAATGTCTGTCAGATAAACCAGACCTGTAGGAGAAAGATGAATATGCAACATTACAGAAGAACTTTGGGTGACTATCCAGGCAGCCAGATGTCTCTGTTGTTAGGTAACATTTCACCCTTCTGGGGTCTCTGTTGGAGTTAAAGACTAAATAATTAGACTAAAAGTTTTCTTTCGTATGATAAAAGGTAAATTAGGTATAAAACTTTAGACTCACAAAGATAAGATAAATAATAATATTTTATCTAAATTTTGCCAAATACCAATGGACTAGATGTTGTAACTGTAATTCTTACTTGATAACTGGTTTTTTGTATATAATTTTACTATGTTAAAGTTAAAAATTCCCTTTTTAATTAGACAAAAAGGGGGAAATGTGGAATATCCCTTTACACTGTGTAAATATATGTCACTGTGATTTTTTTTTATGTTTCATCATTGCTTTTCACACATATTTTTTTTCCTATCATCAGCTTGATACAGTACAAATTCTTATCCTAATAGTGAAATGTTTCATTGAGGCTTGCCCAGTAATTGAGTAAAACCAAAACTTACTATAAGCCACAGTCATCCTAGGGTCCCCCTGCTATATATATAGCCTCCATGGTTCTGTGGGTTACAGTCTGATTGTTCTTTGCTTTATATCTAGCATCCACCCATGAGTGAGTACATACCATGTTTGTCCTTCTGGGTTTGGGTTACCTCACTCAGGATGATATTTTCTAGTTCCATCCATTTGCCTGCAAATTTCATGCTGTCATTGTTTTTCTCTGCTGAGTAGTACTCCATTGTGTATATGTACCACATTTTCTTAATCCATTCTTCAGTTGACGGGCATCTAGATTATTTCCAGGTTCTGGTTATTACAAATAGTGCTGCTATGAACATAGTTGAGCATGTATCTTTGTGGTATGATTGAGCATTCCTTGGGTATATGCCCAAGAGTGGTATGGCTGGGTCTTGAGGTAGATCTATTTGCAATTTTCTGAGGAACCGCCATACTGATTTCCACAGTGGTTGTACAAGTTTGCATTCCCACCAACAGTGGAAGAGTGTTCCCTTTGCTCTGCATCCTCTCCAACATTGACTGTCAGTGTTTTTGATTATAGCCATTCTGACAGGTGTAAGGTGGTATCTCAGAGTCATTTTAATTTGCATTTCTCTGATGATTAAGGATGTTGAGCATTTCCTTAAATGTCTTTCAGCCATTTGTGATTCTTCTTTTGAGAATTCTCTGTTTAGCTCGTTAGCCCATTTTTTAATTGTTCAATATTTTGATGTCTAGTTTCTTGAGTTCTTTATATACTTTGGAAATCAGTCCTCTGTCAGATGTGGGGTTGGTGAAGATCTTTTGCCATTCTGTAGGCTGTCTTTTTGTCTTATTGACCGTGTCTTTTGCCCTACAAAAGCTTCTCAGTTTCAAGAGGTCCCATTTATTAATTGTTGTGCTCAGTGTCTGTGCTGCTGGTGTTATATTTAGGAAGTGATCTCCTGTGCCAATGCATTCAAGAGTACTTCCTACTTTCTCTTCTATCAAGTTTAGTGTAACCGGATTTATGTTGAGATCTTGATCCACTTGGACTTGAGTTTTGTGCATGGTGACAGATATGGATCTATTTGTAATCTTGTACATATTAATATCCAGTTATGCCAGCACCATTTGTTGAAGATACTTTTTTTTCCATTGTATAGTTTTGGCTTATTTGTCTAAAATCAGGTGTTCATATATATGTGGATTAATGTCAGGGTCTTCAATTCGATTCCATTGGTGTGTATGTCAGTTTTTATGCCAGTACCAAGCTGTTTCTATTATGGTAGCTCTATAGTAGAGCTTGAGGTCAGGGATGGTGATGCCTCCAGAGGTTGCTTTATTATACAGGATTCTTTTAGCTATCCTGGGTCTTTTGTTTTTTCATATGAAGTTGAGTAATTTTTTGTTTGGTTTGGTTTTTGGTTTTTTTGAGACAGGGTTTCTCTGTGTAGCTTTGTGCCTTTCCTGGAACTCACTCTGGAGTCTGTGTTGGCCTCGAACTCACAGAGATCCACCTGCCTCTGCCTCCCGAGTGCTGGGATTAAAGGTGTACACCACTACCGCCCGGCTGTGATTGGTTTAATAAAGAAGCTGACTGGCCAATAGCTGGACAGGATAAAGTTAGGCAGGAGAAGCCAGGCAGTGACACATGCCTTTAATCCCAGCACTGGGAGGCAGAGGCAGGCAGATCTCTGTGAGTTCGAGGCCAACCTGGGCTACCAAGTGAGTTCCAGGAAAGGTGCAAAGCTACACAGAGAAACCCTGTCTCAAAAAACAAAAAAACAAAAAAAAAGTTAGGCAGGAGAACCAGACTAAGGACACTGGGAAGAAGGGCAGAGTCAGAGGAGTCACCAGAAAGACATGGAGAGGAAACAGGAGGTGCAAGATGACAGAAGGCCAACACCACATGACAGAGTGTAGATTAACATAAATGGGTTAATTTAAAATCTAAGAGTTAGCTAGTAATAAACCTGAGCTATTGGCCTAGCATTTATAATTAATATTAAGTTTCCATGTTGATTATTTGGGAACTGGCAGGCTGGAAAGAAAAGTCTGCATACATTATAGGAAAAGCAGATACCTCCTATAGTCCTATGTTTAGGGCTCAGTATCTTGATGAGTTTATGCCCTCCAGCTGCATCCTTCACTGGTGTCTTTCAACACTGCCCACAAAGTGAGACAGAAAGGCTAGAGGCAGATGCAGTTGGGCATTTCTCTTCTCTGATATCAGTTAGGCTCTGGTAAAGTCCCAGGTGTTTTATGCACTGGAACTTAGTTCCCCTTAAGGATGATTTCAGGGAAGCCTTGAGAAAAACAGAATGCTCTGTGCATGGTTCACAATGGTTGGTTTTCTCTTCCACCTGCCTGAAGCTAAAGGATATTTTTCTCTAAACTATACCTAAGAACCCAGCAAAGCTCTTAGAGGCAACATTTCTAAGAATAGAGCCCCCCCCCCCATGCTTCATCTCCTGGTTTTTGACTTCCAACTTGCCCACATGTTCATTAGTATCGCTCAACTTCTACCCAGATGTCAGCTCTGGCAGCAGACTTCTCACCCTGGGCTCTTGCTCTAGTATGATACTTAGTATGCAAATGATTTGCCAATCCTGGAGGACTGATGGATCTCAGAAGGGTCATTGATTTTCAGTTTGTTTTACTTTCTTACTTATGCTGATAAAAATCACATCACTCAAGCTCCTTACATATCAAACCTGAAACTGAAAGCCAGAATTCTAATTTGTATACATTTTTGCTTAACTACTACCATGAGCATTTTTATAATGAGTAAAAAAATACTTTACAGGTCTTTTTTAAACTTTACAGATGTTCATTTTTGATTAGATGAAGAAGCGCCTAGGCAATTAGTGACCCGCACTCAGGGTGTGTCTATGAACAGTTTCCAAAGAGGACCAAGGAAGTTGAAACATCCACCATAAACATTCTGGTTAGCACCACCCCAGAGGCTGTAGAGAAGAAGAGTAAGCCCACTAATGAAGAATCAGATGCTCATGGCAGACCCAGCTTTTCTCTCTTCTATGCCCCTCTCAGCCCATGCCCTTCTAGCCCAGCCCTGTTCCTGCCTGCCAGTCCCCAGTACTTAGAAACAAGTTCTACCCAAGTTCCCCAGTGGGCACGCCTGGCGGGGACTCACCAGGCAACCCACAGACAACGCATGCTCCCAAGATCCAGAGAGAGCAACAGAATCCAGGGAATGAAAAAGCCACCCAACAAAGCCCAAATATTAAAACCTGGAATTACAATCATCTCAAACCAGAATAAAAATCAATAAATAAATAACATCCAAGACAACATGTCTCCACTAGAACCCAGCAACCCTACTACATTAGGCCCTGAGAAATGTAATATAGCTGAGGAACAAACAAGGACTTCAAAATAGCTATTGAGAATACAATCAAGGACTTTAAAAAGGCTATGAATAAAACATAAACAGCAGAAGGAAATAAAGAAAACTTTTCAAGACTTGAAAGTGGAAAACCAATAAAGAAAACTCAAACAAGGAAAACTGGAAATGAAAAATTTAGGAACTCAACCAGCAACCTCAGAGGCAAACCTCACCAACAGAATACAAAAAATGGAAGAGAAAATCTCAGGAATTGAAGACATGATAAAAGAAATGGATACCTCAGTTAAAGAAAATAGTAAATCTAAAAAATAATAATAATAATTTCTGGCACAAAACATCCAGGAAATCTGGGACACTATGGAAAGACCAAATCTAAGAATAATAAGAATAGAGGAAAGAGCAGAAAGCCGGTCAAAGGCACAGAAAATATTTTCAACAAAATCACAGAAGTAAATTTCCCTAACCTAAAGAAGGAGGTGCCTATAAAAGTACAAGCAGGGGCTGGGGATTTAGCTCAGTGGTAGAGTGCTTACCTAGCAAGCACAAGGCCCTAGGTTCGATCCTCAGCTCAAAAAAAAAAAAAAAAAAAAAAAAAAAAAAAAAAAAAAAGTACGAGCATACAGAACACCAAGTAGACTAGACCAAAAAAAAAAAAAAAAATTACCCATGAAGCATAATAATCAAAACACTAAACATATAGGACAAAGAAGAATATTAAAAGCTGGAAGGGGAAAAGACCAAGTATCATATAAAGGCAGACCTATTAGAATAACATCTGACTTCTCAATGGACTCTAAAAGCTGGGAAGGTCTGAACAGATGTTCCAAGAACTCTAAGAGACCATAGATGCCAGCCCAGACTACTATACCCAGCAAAACGTTCAATCACAATAGATGGAGAAAGAAAAAAATCTACAATAAAACCAAATTTAAGCAGTATTGATCTCCAAATACAGCTCTACAGGAGGCACTAGAAGGAAAACTTGAACCGGAAGAAGCTAATCACACCCAAGAAAACACAAGGAATAACTTCAGACCAGAAATCAAAGTAGAGGTTCCACAAAACAGCAAAATAACAGGAATCAACAAACACCTCCCATGGATAATTCTCAACATAAATGGTCTCAATTCCCCAATAAAAAGATACAGACTAATAGATTGGATATAAAAACATGATCTATCCTTCTCCAGCACCCAAGAAACACACCTTAACATCAAGGATAGAGATCATCTCAGGGTAAAATGATGGAAAAAATATTTCAAGCCAATAAAACCAAGTAATAAGTCAGTGTAGTCATTTTAATATCCAACAAAATAGACTTCAGACCAAAAATAATCAGAAGAGATAGGAAAGGACATATATACTCATCAAAGGAAAAATCCACCGAGAAGATATTGCAATTCTAAATAACTACGCACCAAACACAAGTGCACCAAAGTTTAAAACAGAAACACTACTACAGCTAAAATCACATATTGACGCTCACACAGTAATAATGGGTCAGTTCAATACCCGATTCTCACCAATAGACAGACCAAAGCTAAACAGAGAAATGCTGGCGCTAAATGACCAAATAAACCAAATGGGCGTAATAGATATTCACAGCATGACCACCATGGCCACAGGAGCAGGAAGCTGAGAGACTACATCCCCTCAACTGCAAGCACTAAGCAGGGAGAGCAAACTGGAAATGGGGGCGGGGTCAAACGCTCAACGCCCACACTCCCAGTGACATACTTCTCCAACAAGGCTGGACTCCCCCATAGTTTCCCCAAGCAATGTTACCAACTAGGGACCAAGTGTTCAAATGGGGGACCGTTCTCACTCAAACCACCAACACTCAGTAAAATGTCTTTTTAATCTTCCTCCTTTTCCTCCTCCTCCTTTTTCCCCTCCTCCTCTTCTTCCTCCTCCTCTTCTTTCTCTTCTTTTTGGTGCTGAGAATAAGAACCCAAACCTTCAAAATGCTTTTGGAAATATGTATACATTGAGAGATTGTATGTCTTTTCTATAAAAAAAATAAAATAAATAAAGCCAAAACCTTCATCAATTAGTGTAGGCAGAAAACAGACTTACAGACTTATCAAATGATATTATAGAATCATTTGTATAGCTAGAGAACGTCAAAGTTTGGCTTCTGTGCCACAAAGCTGGCCTGGGTAGATCATCTTTTGCTAACACTACCCACTAAGAGCCAGATTAAATTCCTGATTCGGGATTATTGATGGCAAGAGTATCTGAAAGAAGGCTTGAATTCAAGTTGACTTGGCTTCTAGGCCTTCCAAATCTGAAATTGGGATGGGAATAAATGCCCTCCCATATGGCCCACCACAAAGTATACTGTAAGAAACGGAGCTAGCCGGGCAGTGGCGGTTCACACCTTTAATCCCAGCACTCAGGAGGCAGAGCCAGGCGGATCTCTGTGAGTTTGAGGCCAGCCTGGTCTACAGAGTGAGTTCCAGGACAGGCTCCAAAACTACACAGAGAAACCCTGTCTTGAAAAACCAAAAAGAGAGAGAGAGAGAGAGAGAGAGAGAGAGAGAGAGAGAGAGAGAGAAAGAAAGAAAGAAAGAAAGAAAGAAAGAAAGAAAGAAAGAAAGAAAGAAAGAAAGCTATAAAGTAACTGACCCTGATACTGTAAAATCTCCCAGCTTTGACTGAAAATCCAACACGGCATACCCCTGTCCGCTCAGCCTCTGATAATGCCCCTCAGCCACATCACACATGCTAGGTGGAGTATGAACTCTTAGGAGAGGAACACAGCATGACAGGAAGCCAGGGCAAGGGCAATTGCCAGTCTTGCTCCTTCAATAACAATTCACTGTGGCAAGAAATAACTCACCCTTTCAGACAGGCACCGATCCCTTCTGAGAGAGATGCTCCAAGTGACCTAATTACCTTCCACTACCCTCCCTGTCGTGGACCCATCACCTCTTCCATGGTCACCTGAGACCAGGCTTCTAGAACCTTGAGAATACAGTCAAACAACTGCAAGTTACAGCATCATGTTGCAGAGAAAGGAACCCTCAAGAAAAGCAGCATAACCGACCTACTACCAACCACTACTCACCAGCCAACTTCTAACTGAACAACGTATTTTATCTCAGCTCTTTCTTTGCTTTCCTAAGGAAATGGTGAAATGTATGCACTCAGCTGCATAGTTTACTTAATAAAGTGAATATCCAGACGAAGCATATAAGCTTTGAAGTGGAAAATATTTTAAATGTAAATGACCATTCTTTCAAATTGACATTTTGTAAATCTTTACAAGTATCAGCATAAAGTGAGACTCAGCTAAGTGGTCGTGCTTTCCTACATCACTGAGTATCCAAAAAAAATCTAAGCAATAAAGGTGGATAAACCAGGGACCTTAGGGGAAGATCAGTCTTGTTTTTAAAACTAAAACAAGGAAAAGCCCCGTTTCCAGTGTTTCCATTTTGCTGTGGTGGCTACTAAGTTCAGGCAGGAGCATGGACATCATCTACAAAGCCTTCTGACAGGAAAACCTGAAATAACAAGGAAAGGGAATGTGTTGCAAATGGACAAAGTAGCATGGTTCTGGACACAGCTGGCCCTGGGGTTTTACATTGAAGAGTTTGTCCAATCTTTTAATGACCCTAAAGTCCCCATCATGTAGTAATGAAAATTTTTGCTAAAACATTAATTTTCAGAACCCTATACCCCAGGTAGCTGGTACATGACTCCCAGCATTCAAATTCCACCACAACTTTATCTGCCCTTGACATGTTGCAATGGACATTTTCACCTGCAGGTACATTTAGGAAAAAATTAGATGGTATAATATTAATGGGTAATTAAAGATTTATGAAGGTCTCTGGAAGTGCTCCAAAAAATCACAAAGACTCACCATATTTTTAAGAAATTTAATAAATAAAAATATTTGTAAAAGAAAAATAAATTTTAAAAAAACAGTAGCACACCGGGCGGTGGTGGCACACGCCTGTAATCCCAGCATTCGGGAGGCAGAGGCAAATGGATCTCTGTGAGTTCGAGGCCAGTCTGGTCTACAGAGCTAGTCCAGAACAGGCTCCAAAGCTACAGAGAAACCCTGTCTCAAAAAAACAAAAACAAAAAAAAAAAAAAAAAAAAAAAACCCAAAAAAAAAAAAAAGGTAGCACAAGTTACTGTAGCTAATAAAAATGTCCATAGTCTGATTGTTAAGTATAATAGCAGTTACAAATCTTCCTGCTGAGAGTGCCAGAAACTCAGTTAGTCATAGGCAAAGGATTTGGACTTACTGAAAACTAACAGGAAAGGTCTAGAGAGATGGTTGGAGCAAATACTGCTCGTGCAAGGGATCCCTACCTCAAGCAGGCCAATGACTCAACTGGTGTTCAGAGCCACTAGCCTAAGAGTTGTAGAGCCCCACTGCACCCATCTAAAACAGGCCATGGGACATGCAAGGGCCATGAAATCAGACCCACAGTTTAAACACTAGTCATGTTCTATGACCATAAGCAAGTTATCTAGACTCTCTGAGACTCACTTTTCTGACCTGTAAATCAAGTTGAAATAGCTTCAACCACAGTGATATGAGTCGTTATAAATCAGTAACTAACCTGTAATAGGCACTGAGTGAATGTTCATTATTAATATAACTACATATAGACAGTTTTCATGTTTCTTACTTTGAAATTTCAAATCTGTGCAAGGGGTGTGTTTGTAGGGGGTGTTTATGGGGGCATGGAGTCCATAGACCAACATTCATATTGCTCTCCTTCTTATTATTGAGATAAGGTCTCCTGACTCTGGAGACCACTGATTGGCAAGACTGGATGGCCAGCAGGTCCCAGGGACCTTCCTGTCTTTGCATCCTCAGTGCTGATGGGTATGCACCATCATACCTGACTTTTTACATGGGCACCAGGGACCTAAACTCAGGTCTTCATGCTCACATAATAAGCACTCTACCAAGTGAGCCATCTCCCCAGCCCAAATCCTATTTTATTGCCACATAATTAATCCATAGTTCACCCAACCTAAAAATGTCAATCATCTACCATATACATCTACATAATGTGGACATACGCTTCTGGAATTATATATATATATACATATATATGTGTGTGTATATAATCCTTGTGTTGATGCCGTAACTAAATTCTTTACTCTCCGTTCTGACACTGACCCTCTGGGGTTGGTTCTTCTATTATTCTTCCTTTATGAGGGAAATGAACCCCAGAAAAATTAAGTGACCTACCGAAGGTCACAACGTCAGCAAACATCATTAGATTGAGGATTTGAACACAGAGAATCTGCTTCCAGAATCCAAACCTGTTCCTTTATCTTTTCTTTGCAGGGATGGGTGGTATCTCACTCTGTTGCCCAGGCTCATCTCTAACTCTTGAATCTTAAGAGACCGGGACTGCAGACACATACAGCTGTACCCAGATGCCATTTGCTTTATATATTTGCTGTTCAGAGCAAAGACAACAAATAAGGGCAGGTTAAAAGACAGAGAAAATAGACACCAATCCCATCACTTATTTGTAAACACCTATTGCACGGCGCCTTTTGCTGCAAACCTCAACCCTTGTCAAAGAAGCTTCCAGTTTGGGGCGTAAGCAACTGTGGGGTGTTCAGCACTAAATCACACCCCTCCCCACCAAGGCTCAGGGAACATCACAGAAGAGTGGCCAGAGGGAAAGGCTGTAGGTTGGGAGACCCTGATACCAAAGAATATCTCTTGGACATGACAAGGTCATTGCACTCAGGATCTCACAGTCGCTGTGGTTGCCAGCACAGACACGTACAGGATCAAGCCAGTCAGCACTACACCATGGAAAGGTCGGGGCCTCATAGACTCTATTCATAGTTGTAGGGCTATTGGCAGTTGAGGACTGCTGGGGCAAGGAGAGTTACTTTACTCCAGGAGTTGGTAGTGCTAGATTTCCCTGGTGGAAGGCACCTACACTCGTGTGCACATTGGCAGCAATAATTAGACCCAGTGGGACAAGAAGAGGAGGAGGAGAAGTTGGGAGGGAGGTGTGTGGGGTGACCCTGGAGGACCTAGACAGTGGGGGACAGGGAATGGATATGATCTAAATACATTGTATTCAAATATGAAGTTACTAAAGAGTAAATAAAAGTTACAGATAATTTTACGAGACTTAAATGGCAGCTTATTGTATTTGATCATCTAACAGCCCTATGAAGTAGAAGCTACTATTGTTGCCATTTCAAGTATAAAGAAAATAAAGCTTAATAAAATAACATATTCCCCAAGGTCACATGGGAGGTGAATAGTGAAGCTGGGCTTCAGTTCTGGCCATCCGGCACTTGTATCTAAGCATGACACTCCCCTGACTCCCTGACCTGTGGGGTAAGTACAGTGATGCTAATATTATTAACAAACCATGTGTCTATTTATTCAGACTCCACTGAGAGGACACTGACCACTGACACTGTAATCTATTAGAGATGGTGACGCACAGCCACAGAGGCTAAAGAATTCCTAGAAAGCTACGATGAAGTGCAGTCTAGTCACTGCAAAAGCAAACGGCAGGCAAATTTGTGAAGCAAATTAACGTTTCCTCAGGGGTTTCCAAACTCCTTTTCAGACCTCTTTCTCTCATCTTTAAGATTCCCTCAGTGCCATTGGAAAGGAAGCTGCCCTCTTCAAATGATTATGACTCAATTAAGAACTCAAAATGGGTTAATATAGAAATATCAGCGTGAATGTCTCAGAATGCTAATACTGTTGGTAGAAAGTTCAAAGGCACGATGCTTCAGTAAAATATGAATTTCTAACATTCCAATGTGTACTCAAGGACAAGAACTCTTTGCCACCTAGAGCAAAACTGTGGAGAAACTAGGACTCGGAGTGAATTTTTGGTTTAAAACATTAAAATATATGGAGAATATTTTAGAATTCAGGCAACTTAATATTAATAAATGCTGGAAATAGAGTTTAATTTATGGACTTTTTGTTGACAGAGTCCAGGGATGTGTGAAGGTTCAAGTAACTCCTAGGAAGGCAAGTTCAACTTTAACTGAAAGGAACGTCAACACAAAGAGCAAACACAGACCAAAGAGTCCTCATCTGCTGTTACTCCACATAACCTCCTTAGATATCCATGATCAAACTATTTCCTTAATGAGTGAAAATGCTTTTTAAAAAAATAGTTTAGCCGGGCAGTAGTGGTACACGCCTTTAATCCCAGCCTCGGGAGGCAGAGCCAGGCGGATTGTGAGTTCGAGGCCAGTTTGTGGTCTCCAAACCGAGTTCCAGGAAAGGCACCAAGCTACACAGAGAAACCCTGTCTCAAAAAACCAAGAAAATAAAAAGATTTAAATAAATAAAATAGTTTGGGATAGGGAAGAGAAATGCCTTTCTTTGACTCCACACAGTTTTATTCTGTTCCATTAGGCTGCTCCTCGGAAGCAAAGGAAGAGAGCTGTGGTGATATTTTGTTTGTACTCTAACAAATAAAATTTTCCTGAAAATCAGAGGAGGCATCCACTAGATTAGACACAGAGGCCAGGCAGTGGTGGCACACACCCTTACTCCTAGCACTTGGGAGTTCAAAGCCACCCTGGACCACATGAGATTAACCCAGTCTAAAAGAGAAACAGAGGCAAAGAGTGATGACTCACACAAGTACTTGGGAGTCACACGCCTTTAATCCCAGTACTAGGAAGGTTGAGACAGGAAGTGATATGGCTGGGCAGAGAAAGGAATGTAAGGCAGGAGGAGACAGGAGTTAGGTCTGAGTCAGCTGAGGACTCAAAGGCATTCAGTCTGAGGATTCGTGGAGACAGGGTCTCGCCTCCCTTACAGCCTGAGGATTTGGTGGTGGTGAGAAGTTCCTCTACTGGCTTGTTCCTTTGTTTCTCTGATCTTTCAGCATTTACCCCAATATCTGGCTCCAGGTTTTTCTTATAAGACCAATTAGGAGATGGGGATTTAGCTCAGTGGTAGAGCGCTTGCCTAGCAAGCACAAGGCCCTGGGTTTGATCCTCAGCTACACACACACACACACACACACACACACACACACACACACACACACACAAAGACCAATTAAGATTCATGCAACAGAGAGCACTTCTTCCAAGGCCACAGAACCTACCCTGACCATGGAAATTCTGAAAGGCTGCAGAGAGAAAAGGAAGCAATCTGCCCCACAAACTGTGCCTGTAATTAACATACAGCCCTGAAATGAGAGTCCTTCTGAGTGGCCATTGGCTGCCCTAGGCTGTGTCAATCTCAGGGTTACCTCTGTTTCGTTTTAGATATGGAATATTCCACATAAGCTCACTTTTTGATCCCCAGATGATGGTATTATCTGGGGAGGTTCTGGAAACTTTAGGAGATGGGGCTTCACTAGAAGAAGCAGATCAATGGAAGTGTGAACCTTTGAAGGTTGTATCTGGCCACCTTCCTCCTCAACTTTCTATCCAGTACGAGATGAAAAATGTCTTCTGCCACACAGTGCTACCATGATGCTCTGCCAGAGCACATGGGGGCCATGTGACCAAAAACTGAACCTCCTTAAAACCGTGAGCCAAAACAAACCTTTCTTCCGTTAAGGTTTGTGTCAGACACCCACAGCTAAGGAAAAGACAATTCACACTTGTGCTCAGCTCACTTCCTCCTTTTTTATCCATTCCAACATCCTGTCTCAGGAAATGGTTGCTACCCACAGTGGATGGATCTTCCCACATCAATTAACTCAATCAAAATAATCCTGGCCAGGCATGCCCAAAGGCCTATCTTCCCGATGATTCTAGACTTAGTCAAGTTGACAATTGAGAAGAACCATCACATTACAAGGTCCCCAACAGGCTGGGGTAGGGGTTGTATATCAAAACAATATCATTGGGATGGGAGTGTAGCTCCACAGTAGAACACTGCCTAACATGAGTGAGGCCCGGCATTCAATCTACAGCACGTCAATAACATTAATAATGAAGAGGAGGAGGAGGCATTGTTCAGGATCTACAAGGAGAAGGAAATGCACATTGATTTTCAAGTTCTCTGTGTGTGCATGTAAAGAAGTGGTCACAGAACCTGGCACTCAAGCCTTAGAGAAGAGTTGTAAGAGGTATTACAAATGGAAACCTGGCAGCAGGGATGCTTTTAACATGATTTTATACAGAGAATTCCAGACACATTTAACTATAAAGGTGATGAATCTCCCCATCCATTTGCAACTGACACCAGTCTCTACATTAGGACATTGGAAAAAATCCAGCAAATTTAGCCCAAATAAGAGTTGAAAGAAGACAAGAAAGGTAAGTGCAAAACAAAGCAAACAGAGAGAGAGATTATATTGTTGTGGGGTATCCACCTGTGACTCTTCAGGCACAGGTTTAAGCCAATAGAAAGTCTTTACCAGCCAGTTGACAACTACACAAAGTGTTGGGGTCCCAGGGAAGCTCCAAGCCTCTCTCAGGGTGAGCTTTTAAGTACAAAAACCATATCCTGGGTTGAGACACTTCAGTTAAGAAGAACAGTTATCCACAAGAGGAACAGTAAAAGCGCAAAGGCAAGGTTGTCTGTACATTTAGAGACTTTCCTAAAGATGTGGATTTTCATAGATCAGGTCTTTGGTTTGGTTTGGGCAGGTGCTGCTGTCTATGTGCTGAGCTTTATGGTCTGAATGGCACTTTTACCATGGGATCATTGTGCTGAAGTCTGGGGGTCTACTAAGGTCTGGAGGGCTGTTACAATATCAATCTGAAATTGGTTCTTCAAATATTGATAACCTGTAGTATATTGTGCAAGCAGAGATTAAATTTTTGGTGATATCAACAACCTTCTAGAAAATATGTATCTTGCCAAAATGGACATAATAGCAGAAATTTCTAAAAACATCTTAAATGGGCAGTGAGAATTACCAAAATAATAAGAAATAATAATGAGCTTAAAGAATTTGTAACATAAGGCCTTTGTACTAAAAGAAACTTAAATACAGATAAATTCAAATACCAGCAAATTCTATGAAATAATTTTAGAAATAATAAGGCTAATTTCACAAGTCTTCAAGGAAATAGAAGGCAGGGGCCAAGCTTTCACCTATTTAATGTGACTTTGACACTGAAGCCTGCTGACTATACTTGGAGAAAGCAAAATTAATTATACACCAATCACATCCCTCGGTGTACATGCAAAATTCCCAAACAAAATATTCACAGGCTAAGCAGAGAAAAACATAAAATAATTAAATTTCACAACAAAGTTGAGTTTATTCCAAAATTAAATGGTAAAACAATCAGTGTAATACAGAAAAGGATTTTTTTCTAGTTATACAGTCACTTCAATTAATACATAGAAATACATGCAATCGGTTTTTATTGCAAGAACTCCATGGAGTCTATTTAATGGGCCAAGGAATTGATTAGGGGGGAAGATTCACTACTGAATGGGAGATTTGTCATAGGATCTGGGGAAGGCAAGCTATATCCCACACTAATCTTCTGCCTGGTCCAAGATCTGCCTGGTCTGTCCAACATCCAAACCACAAGGGATCAAAGAGAGCTGTGCATCCCAGGTCTTAAGGGTCCCGAGCAGCCACACCCCAGGGGCATGTACTTCAAGGTCATAGGCAGGTGTCGAAGTTACTTGCTGCCTCTTTAGGGGCAGTGCTTCAAGGTCATAGCTAGGACAGCTACCCACTACAGGTTTCAACACTGATGATGACAATGGTGTTGATAATAGATGAAGATGGGAGCTTCTAGAAGTCCTGTGAGCAGAAACAGCCAGGAGTTACAGAGAGGAGATGAGGTGATTATATTGGTAATGGTATCTTAACAAAGAGAAGGTGAAAATACCACCAGGAAGCAAGTGCCTGGAGAGAATCTATATGATGTGTCAATCATCCTTGGAGCCTAATTAAGGGACCAGCAATAAGAAGCACATCTCTAGTGTCTGAAGGAGCGAGGGGGCCTGGGAGCAGGTGAAGCACTTGTTGTGCAAGCGTAAGGACCTGAGTTTCAGTCTCCAGGACCCACGTAAAAACCCAGGAACCACAGCACAAGCCTGGACTCCCAGGTCTGGAGAGACAGGGACCAGTGGGTCACTGAAAGCTCACTGGCCAGGCAGCAGTTCAGCTAAATCCATGAGCTCACAGCTCAGTGAACGACTCTCTCTCTCTATCTATCTATCTATCTATCTATCTATCTATCTCTCTCTCTCATTTTTTTTTTGGGGGGGGGTGTTTTTTGTTTTTAGAGACATGGTTTCTCTGTGTAGTTTTTAGTGCCTATCCTGGATCTCACTCTGTAGCCCAGGCTGGCCTCGAACTCACAGAGATCCACCTGGCTCTGCTTCCCAAGTGCTGGGATTAAAAGTGCGTCACCACTGCCTGGCCTCGACTTTCTCAAAGGTAAGGTGGAGATGACCAAGGAGGACACCAACTTCAGCCTCTCACCTCCACAGGTACACACACACAAGGTAAGGCCACACACACGAACATGTATATATACACTCGTGTACACACATGCTCACATACACACATGCAGGCAGCTTGTGAAGAGACCTGCAGTGATGAGACTTTGAAGTGTGGGAAGCCATTAGCAAAGGCTGAGGGAAGGACACAGATCTTCAGAAAGGATCTCTGTGACAATGAGGAGAGTCTACTGATGGACGGAGACTAGATAGCAGGTCAAGGTGATGCTGTGGACAAGAAATAAAGGCCAGGGGACTTGGAGGGCAGATGTGGGGGAGGGGGCTGGGGGCTCAAGGATCATATATGAATTTCTGGTGTGAACATCTAGATAACAGTGATGTCATTTATCAGAATGAATAACGTGGAAGGAGAAACAATGATGAGTAAGGGGTAGGGGAGATAATGGAAACAAAGATACACAGTCTTGGGGATGGAGAGACAGCTCCGTCAGTAAAGTACTGACTGTGAAAGCATAAGGACATGAGTGTAACCCCAGAATGTGAGTAAAACAGGCAGGTGTGGTGGGACACACTTGTGTTCCCAGTGCTGGGGAGGCAGAGACCCTGTGTCTTAGTCAGTGTTCTGTTGCTGTGAAGAGACACTATGGCCAAGGCACTCTCAAAAAACAAAGTATTCGATTTCTTTTATAAGAAATCGGAGGTTTGCTTACAGTTCAGAGGTTTAGTCCATTTTCCTCACAGTGGGGAGCCTGATGGCATGCAGGCAGACATGGTGCTGGAGAAATAGCTGAGAGTCCTACATCCTGATCTGTAAGACACACAGAAGCAGAGAGACTGGGCCTGGCATGGCCTTTGAAACCTTAAAGCCCACCCCCAGTGACACACTTCCTCCCACAAGGCCACACCTCGTAATCTCCTAGTCCTTTTCAAATAGTCCAACTCCCTGATGACTAAGCATTCATATATATGAGCCTGTGGGGGACATTCTTATTCAAACCACCATAGATGTGTATCCCTGGAGCTCACTGGCCCTCAGGCCTCACCTCATTGATGAATTCCAGGCCAGTGAGACATCCTGTCTCAATAAACAAGGCAGACAGCACCTGAAGAATGACACCTGAGGCTGACATCACACACACACACACACACACACACACACACACACACACACACACACACTGTAAAGGGCTATAATGTTACTACTTGTAATCTAAAATATGCATACTAGGTATTGATTCCTAACGTTTAACAAGTCTGCTATATGTATCTAATGACACACTGATGGTGGGATATAATCAATGCAATTATGGAAGACTACTTGAAAGTCTGTAAACACGAAAATGACACTTCAGGTGCCTCACCTGAAGAGATGTGTATATATGTGCTAAAAGGCAGCTTGCAGGATGATTCAGATTTAGGATGTTCACTGAGTGTTACTGATGATGAAAAAAAAGAGAGAGACCAGCATTCCCTGGGTGCAAAATGTTAAATAACCATAATATATTCATATAGTGGAATACTCTACATAAATTAAAATAGATTAATTATATATGTATATATTAAGATATGTGACTCTCAAAAACACAATTTCAAGTGATTAAAGCAAGATGCAAAAGATATATG
Source organism: Onychomys torridus (assembly GCF_903995425.1). Classification (NCBI taxonomy): domain Eukaryota; kingdom Metazoa; phylum Chordata; class Mammalia; order Rodentia; family Cricetidae; genus Onychomys; species Onychomys torridus. The sequence continues at coordinate 30,329,400 of NC_050445.1, forward strand.
CAGAAAATTCACAACTGTGTGCTTTAGAAATGAAAGGTATGGCTGTTTGTATCCTATTTGTGGTGCATACAGATGTCCAAAAGGACAAACACACACACAGGAATAATACACACCAACCTCAGATGATCATCATCTCTGAGAAGACGGAGGATGAGAGAGAAAGTAGGAGGAATGGAGCCTCATCTCTTCTGTATTCATATCTGCACAGCAAAATCTAAATTTTAAAGAGGAAGAAGTAGAGGAAGCATTCATTTGACAAGCTATAAAAAGAACACCTCTCATTTTTAAGCTGGTTTTCTGAGTTATCATTTACATACCACAAGATTCAGCCTTTTCTACATATACAGTTTGATGAGTGTTAGCAAACAAGTACAGTTGTGTAACCACTAGTATAGTGGGAAAGCATGTCTACTGCCCAGAGAAGTTCCCTCACCTCCCTCTGTGGCCAATCGCTCTTCCTTATCACTAGCGCCCCTCTATAGTCATCTGTCCTGTAGTTTCCAATCCCAGTGAAACACCTCCACAATGCCACCTAAATGGACTAAATGGCATTGGCATGTTAGCCTATTGTTCTTACATATCACTTAGCACAATGCTTCTGAGACTCATCGACATATTTATATGTTGTCCTAGACAGGGTTTCTATTGCTGCGATGAAACACTATAACTAAAAAGCAAGTTGGGAGGTGTAGTAGTTTGAATGTAATTGGTCTCCCATAAGCTCATAGGGAATGGCACTATTATTATATTAAGTATGGCCTTGTTGGAGGAAGTATGTCACTGTGAGGTGGGTTTTGTGGGCTTCTATGCTCAAGCTATGCCTAGTTCAGTTCACTTCCTGTTGCCTGCAGGTCAAGATATAGGACTCTCAGCTCCTTGTCCAGCAACATGTCTGCCTGCACACCACCATGTCCTGCCATAATGATAATGGACTAAACCTCTGAAACTGTAAGCCAACCCCAATTAAATGATAAGAGTTGCTGTACTCATGTGCCTCTTCACAGCAATAGAAACCCTAAGACAAGAGAAAAGGGATTATTTGGCTTATATTTCCATATTGTAGTCTGTTATTTGTTGTCTTTTACTCTTTTTTTGGGGGGGTGGGGTGCTGCCCAACTCCCAAATAAATCACACACTTTTTTTTTTCTTTTTTTTTCCCCTGGAGCTGAGGACCAAACCCAGGGCCTTGTGCTTGCTAAGCAAGTGCTCTACCACTGAGTTAAATCCCCAACCCCAGAGTCTTATTCTTAATTATGAATGCTCAGCCTTAGGTTGACTGGTTTCTTGCCAGCTTTCTTTAAATTATCCCATCTACCTTTTGCCTCTGGGCTTTTCCTGTTCTCTTATTTCTGTAAATCTTACTCTTACTCCATGGCTTGCTGTGTAGCTGGGTAGCTGGCCCCTAAAGTCCTCCTCCTCCTCTGGCTGCTGCTTCTTTTTCCCCATATTTCTCCTATATATTCTCTCTGCCTGCCAGACCTGCCTATCCTTTCTTCTGACTTGCTATTGGCCATTCAGCTCTTTTATTAAACCAATCAGGTGTTTTAAACAGACACAGTAACACAGCTTCACAGAGTTAAACAAACACAACATAAACAAAAGTAACACACCTTAAAATAATATTCTACAAGAGTAGCCTGTCTTGAAGGAAGCCAAGACAGGAACTCAAGCAGGGCAGGAACCTTGATGGAGGAGCTGATACAAAGGCCATGAAGGAGTGCTGCTTACTGGCTTGTTCCCATGGCTTGCTCAGCCTGCTTTCTTACAGAACCCAGGACCATGTGCCCAAGGGTGACACTGCCCACAATAGGCTTGGCCCTTCCCCATTAATCACTAATTAAGAAAATGCCCTACAGATTTGCCTCCAGACAGATATTATGGAAGCATTTTCTTAATTGAGGCTCCCTCCTCTGATGACTTTTTGTGTCAAGTAGACATAAAACTATCCAGTATTCACAATTTATTCTCTTTTGTTAGTAGAATTCCATTGTCTAGAGGTACCACAATGCTCTTATCTATTTACATACTGATGGACTTTGAGTTGTGTCTTAGTTTAGGCTCTATACATAAAACTGCTATAGTGGGATATGGAGGTTTAAGTCTGTAATTCCAACACCCTAGAGATTGTGGTAGGATAACTTTTAAGTTCCAGGTCAGCAGTCACACAATCACAATACATGCAGAACAGGCCTTTGTCAAAGTTCAATATCTTTTCATAATAAAAGCCCTGAAGAAAGTAGCAAGAGAAAAAATATACCTCAACATAATAAAGACTATGTATGACAAATGTATGCCAACATTATACTAAATGGAAGAACAACTCAAAACATTCCCTGTAAAATCAGGAACCAGACAAGAGTGTCCACTCTGATCACTCTTATTCAATACAGTGTTCTGGGTCTTAGCTAGAGAAATAAGGCAATAATAATAATAATAATAATAATAATAATAATAATAATAAATATCTACAAATAAGAAAGGAAGTCAATCAATCCCTATTTACACTACCCTATATTGGAACAGGGTCTTCAAATATGTGGTTAAATTAAGGGTCTTGAGATAAAAAGATTATCTAGGACTCTCCAGGTGGGTCATAAATGTAATCCTGTATCTCTTTTAAGATCAGTGGGAGCCAGCTGATGGTGGTGCAAGCCTTTAATCCCAGCATTCGGGAAGCAGAGGCAGGTGGATATCTATGAATTCCAGGTCATCCTGGTCTACAAAGCGAGTCCCAAGAAAGCCAGAGCTACAGAGAAACCCTGTTTGGAGGGGAAAAAAAAAGGTGGGAAATCTGTCACGCACAGAGGAAAAGGCAAGAAGAGTAGGGAGCAAAGTAACATTTGAAGGTGCTGGTCTTGAAGATTGAAACGATATGGCCACAATCCAATGAGTGCCCCTGGCCACTGGGTATGAGAAGAATCAAAGAACTGATTCTCCCCAAAAGGAGCATTTGATTCCCCAGAAGGAGCTTAGCCCAGTCAATATCCTGATTTTAGTCCAATAATACTGAATTTCAACCTCTGCCTTCTAGAAATGTGATGAATAAACCCATTGTGGTAAACCACTGTGTGTGGTATCTTATTACCGCAGCTTCAAGAAGGTAACATGAGCCCCCATGAATTCTACTTAGTGACAGTTATGGTGTCCATCTACAACCCTCTTTATCTTGTGCTATGGTTTGGATATGGCTTGGGAATATCATCCAAGGGTCCATGGGTTGAAGCTTAATCCTCACTGTGAGTTATTAAGAGGGTAGAAAATTAATCCAACATGGCATTTAGAGATGGGGCCTTTGGAAGGTAATTAGTATTAAATAAGCCATGGGGTGGAGCCACCATGAATGCTGGTGGTTTCATTTAAGAGAGAGACAAGGGAAGACACATACATGTTCCCTATCTCTTGCCGTGAGCAGTTCTGTGCTACCTTAAGATTCTGCAAGCCAGAGGACTATCGCCAGGAGCACAGAAGCACTTGCTGTGTGGGCCAGACACCTGAATCTCCAGAACCCAGAACCAGCACAAAAACTGGATGCAGTAGCACAAATCTGCAACACCAAAGTACCACCACTGGGAGACCAGAGCAGAGAAGGGGCACCTCCGGGGGATCCCAGGCCTGCAGGGAGAGCAGAGAAGGAGCACTCCCGGAGACTCTCAGGCCCGCTAGCCTGCTGTACTCAGCGGTGAATGAGAGTGACCCTGTCTCAGACAAGGTGCAAGGGAAGGAACACCTGAGGTTGTTCCCTGACCTTCAGACATGCACGCAGACGCCCACACTCACACACATGAATGTGCACGCAAACATCGTACACATACCCCAGAAAAGAAAGCTATTGCCTAATGTGGGCCCTCTCCTTCAGAACAGAACCAGGAGCCAAAATAAACCTCTTTCCGACATACCAAATCTGTGGCATTGGTTATTAACAGAAAAAGAACTAATACACCTTGCTGTGCTGTTTTCTGTTTGTTTGTTTTTCACGTTTCTAAGTATTTTCTTTTCTTTTGAGAAATCCTGGGAAATGACCACAAAAGTGCATTACATAAAAAAAAAAAGGGGGGGACTAATTTTCAACAACCTGAAAATTTCAAATTCTAGAATTGCTTGTTTTGAAACTAATTTCCAAACAAGATAGGATAAATAAATAAACAAACCAACGAATGAATGAATAGATAGATAGATAGATAGATAGATAGATAGATAGATAGATAAAAATTGTGAGAAATCACGGATGTTCAAGACCATGCTAAAACAGCTTGCTCTTGTCATGACACTTCAGGACAAGGTAGGTAAGATTTGCTTCACTAAAGTTTTTTGTTTGTTTGTTTACCTGTTAACTGCAATAACACACAACAAAAGCAACAAGAGCCACCTTAAAAACGAAGGGCCTGCTGGGAAAGAGGTCCTCAGATGTGGGTCCTCACTGCACAGCACTGGGCTGGGCTGCCTGGCCCTGCTGCTCCATCTCACAGCCTGTGGGATCGTGGATCACACTTGTCTGGGAGGCCCACTTCCTTGGGAGGGCAGCCACTGAACTCAGAAGAGTGCCTTCTGTGCTTCTCTGCATGTTTCTTTCTGGTCTTGGCTTTGGCCAGGTTCCTCGCTGTCCTCTTTTCGTTCATGGTCTTGCTCTTTATGGGAGGGCCATGTGTTCTTAATCTTTTATTGATACCAGCAAGAGGAGACTTCATCCAGCCCATCGGTCCCATTGTCCCTGCTCTGGATTTCCCATGCTTTGCCTCCTTTAGCAAGTCTTCTAAGGCTTTGCTCTCCAGCTCCTGATCCTCTTCCATGGGATGGGGGCAGGGGAGCTCCAGGAAATCCTCAGGTGGCACCAGGGAAAAAGAGGTTCTTCTACATATCCGGACAGATGCAGGGCAAAGGAGGAAGAAACCACCAACCACCTTGCTGTATCTTTTTTTTTTCTGGAGCTGAGGACCGAACCCAGGGCCTTTGCACTTGCTAGGCAAGCACTCTACCACTGAGCTAAATCCCCAACACTTGCTGTGTTTTAAGAAAGTTTTTTTTTTTTTCCAGACATAATAGAGCACACCTTTAATCCCAGCACTCAGGAGGCAGAGGCAGGTGGGTCTCTGTGATCCTAAGGCCACCCTGGTCTACAGAGTGAGTTCCATGTAAGCCAGGTCTACATTGGGAGACTTTGTCTTTAAAATAAATTAATTAATTAATAAATAAAGGTAGGAAGGAAAAAAGGATGTAAGGAAGGAAGATTTGTTGTGATTTATAAATGTTCACAAAACATATGAATAACATAAATCAGCAGAGATGGCTCACCAGTTGTGAACACACACTACTCTTGGAGAGGACTCAAATTCAGTTCCCATCCCCCATGTCAGGTGGATCACAACCACCTACAATTTCAGCCCCATGTTATATGACATCCTCTGCTGGCCTCCACTGTTACCTGCCCTCATGTGAACATAGCTACACAGACACATACCCAGATATACACACAATTAAAAACAAACTTTTTAAAATATAGCAAATCAGTTAAAATGATTTTTTAAAAGACATACAAAGTAGAAACAACAACGAGCTTTATATGACTACAAGAGGCCCTCCATATTCATGGGTTTTCCATCCATAGACTCACTTAATCATAGATCAATAATGTTTAAGGGCGAGTGGGGGAGGGAATACTTGTATCTGTAGTAAATGTGAACAGACTTTTTTCTTGTCAATATTCCCTTACCAATATAGTATAACAACTATTCACGTATCTTTTACATTGTATGAGATATTATAACTAATCTAAAAATAATTTAAAGTATATTATAAGCTGTGCATATATTATATGCAAATATCAATCTATGAGTTGAGCACTCATAGATTGTGATGTCCATGACATGTCCTGGAACCAACTCCTCATATATAGTGAAGATACACTTAGAATATTTCATGCCATGAGTCAATTACAAATTTGGCCTTAAAGCTAACAGCAAATACAGAAAGGAGTTTGTACCAGTTAGTTTTTATCAACTTGATGTAAACAAGGGTTACCCAGGAAGAGGTCATTTTAATTGAGTAATTCCCTACAACAGATTGGTCTGGGGACATGTCTATGGGATGTTTTCTTGATTAATAATTAATGGGAAAGGGCCAAGCCTCCTGTAGGCTTGTGTCATTCCTGGGCAGGTGGTCCTGGGTTGTAGAAGAAAGACATGGGAGCAAGCCAGTGAGCAGTGTTCCTCCAGGATCTCTGCTTCAGTTCCCGCCCTGAGTCCCTGTTTTGGTCTCCCTGGATGATGGATTGTAAGTGGCAAGCCAAATAAACTTTGCTCCCCAAGTAGTTTTTGGTCAGTGTTTCATCACAGCAACACAGAGGCAAACTAGAATAGAAGTCTTCTCATTTATAAAACTTAAGAGGGCATTGGTTAAAAACAACCCAAATCTACAAAGAACAGAAAGCACAAGGTGAAATTTCCCCAAGGACTGCTACTGCCCAGGACACTGTGGGGTAGGTGACTGTAGTTATGCATAGGATTTTAATAGCTTCGTTATAAATGTTTATAAGATTGCTTATGATAGCATAGGTTGATAACATTAAAATTGGCAAACACAAATTCTATAGGAGTGAAGACAATGTCAACTGAATACCCTCTAGATACAGAACTCACTGCTGACTTGCCTTAATTCTAAAATCTATTTTAGTGTATTTATGTAAGGCCTTGATTAATGCTCAGAAAATAAGTACTCATTTCTCAATCAAACTATCAAGCCTCCAGTAAGGCTGTACAGAAATCCCTCTAAAATGTGGCTTCATTGAAAGGAGATTTTGCAAGGAGTGAAATACTTCGTGTTTCTGTTGTCAATGAGATTTAGGTAACTAAATTATGGGAGGGGGTCTCTCAGTTCTTGTCTTTTCATGGAAATTTCAGTGGAGATACACAGTTTAGCAGTTTACTTAACAAAGCAAGCAAAGATTCCAAGGAGTGAGCCGTCCCAAAGAGAAAGGGAACACTGCAGTATATTCTGCATTATAATTTTTTTTTTTGTTTTTGTTTTTTGTTTTTTGTTTTTTGAGACAGGGTTTCTCTGTGTAGCTTTGGAGCCTGTCTGGATCTCGCTCTGTAGACCAGGCTGGTCTCAAACTCACAGAGATCCGCTTGGCTCTGCCTCCAGAGTGCTGGGATTAAAGGCGTGTGCCATCACCGCCCCGCATCTGTATTGCACTTTTTTAAATTCTTATATTTATGAAGTGGGTGCCATACTGGTAGAGTAAGGTGAAATCATTCACCAAATCATGGTGAATCAGATCACCTCTTTAGCACAATTCTTCCCAGGATCCTGTAGAAAAGCTTATGAATGGAGGCCAAAGCCACAATGAAAATGATAATATAGTGAAGTTACGGTCTTTGGAGCATGCAGACCCTTCACTAGTGCACAGATGGGCAAATATGCCAGTGCCTTAGTTTTTGATATGGTGTGAACAACCTATACGCAGCTCCAAGGACAGTTGGTTATAAAGGGCACTCTGTCAGCAGACATAGATAAAACTACAGTATTCTTGCTCCACATATCTGATTTCCTTTTGAGATTGCCCAAGGTCCCATGACTGATCTCATAACTAGCCACTGGTTAAGACATTTTTCTTGCCCCACAATTAAGACATCTTGCTTTTTTTTTTAAACATGGAGACTTTATCATAAATGTTGGAAGCAGATGTGACAGATGTGTGACTTGGTCTCCTTGTGGGACCCCTAGCAGTGGGAGCGGGGCTGTCCCTGAGGCTTTGGCAGGCTTTTGGGAACCTATTCCTCATACTAGGTTGCTTTACATACTAGGTTGCTTTACGAAGCCTTTATAGGAGAGGAGCTTAGTCCCACCCCAGCTTGATATGCCATGCTTTGTTGACACCCATGGAAAGTCTGCCCCTTCCTGAACAGAAACAGAGGAGGGGTGGATGGAGGTGGGGGCAGAGGGGAGGTGTTGGGAAGGCGATGGGAGGAGAGTCGGGAGGGGGAAATGCGGTCAGGATGTAAAATAAACGCCTGTAATCCCAGCACTCGGGAGGCAGAGGCAGGTGGATCTCTGAGTTCGAGGCCAGCCTGGTTTACAGAGCTAGTCCAGGACAGGCTCCAAAGCTACAGAGAAACCCTGTCTCAGAAAAAAAAAAAAAAAAAAAAAAAGATGTAAAATAAATAAATGAATAAATTTAATTAATAAAAAATACTTTAAAGGGGAAAAAAAAGGTTGGGAGCAGAGTTTTACATGAGCTTGTCCAACTGTACAAAGAGAAGCAGAACTTGGGCTGTCTTCCAAGACACAATTGTCTCCGCGCGGCTGTTGCTGTCTGTCTTCCACCCAACAGCTCCATCACTGCCTCCGGAAGAGAGAAGCACAGCTCCAAAGATAACCCCTGGACTAACAGAAAGGAATTTTCCTAAGAGGGTCAAAAAGACTCCGACCTAGCATCAACTAGTATCTGAGGGGCGCCCAGGGCATAAGCTCGATGAAAAGAAAACGAGGAGGAAGGGAAAATCCTGCACTTATTCAAAGAGCAAGCAGCTTCGGAGGTGAGGGACGCCGCTCTGTGGCCATCCTCAACAAAACGAAGCCTGGAACCCTCCAGCACCTTCCGAGAAAGCCAAGCCTCGCCGACTCTCAGAACCACGCTGGCACACACAGCTCTTCCCACTGGCCCCCGCCCTCGGCGCCCAGCGAGCCGGACCGCTAGGTGTCACCCGAGGCCCCGCCCGCGGGGAACAATAGTAGTTCCGGGTTGTCCGCCGGCTCCGCTCTAGCCACCGAGCTTCCGCCTCTCGCCTGCTCTCCATGGCTGGTTGCAGGCAGGGGGCGGGCTTTCCGGAACGCGCGCGGGCAAGGTCAGACGCAGGTAAGGCGCGCGGACGGTGGGGGTCGCCGCAGGGGGCGGCGGCGCTGCTGGGCCACCCCGGTCGCTAGCCCGGTGGGGTTGCCAGGGTCCAGACGTTCCACGTGTACCCCACAAACACCCCGGCCTTTCCCTGCGTGCCGCGGGGAACTGAACAAACCAAGAATGCACTTCCGCTCTCCCTGTTAGCCCGCCCTCAACAGTTTGGTGGGGGAGGTGCAGGCCGTTTTCACTAGTTTTTAAAAATGCAATTAAGATGACAGTCGGGAAAAATATATGACACCGCTGCAGCTTCCATCACCTGAGGAGGGACCGAACCAGACAGCGGAGAATATGAGTTGTTCATGCTGAACGGAATAAAGTTAATATCTATTCGGTGGCGTTCATGCCCTGTGACCCAGTAAAATAATTGGTACCGATTTTAAATGCTCGTCCTGATTAGGTTGCTCCCCAGTAACAACACGTGTGCATTCCTGGGGTCGCGATTGGACACGCACCATGCCTTCAGTTTTGCCTCAGTCTCACAATTCAGGGAGATATGACTGTCATTTGGTCAGAGTATAGAGGCAGATGAGGAGGACTATGCCAACATGGCCTTTTATTTGAAAACATAGAAAGGATTCTAGCTACCTTTTCTACATCAAGCGCGGTGCACTCTGCACTCTGTTTTGAGGAACTGAAGAAAGCTTCCTCCCCGGAAAATACACAGTGCACATCTCATTCAAGTGATTTACGAAGTGATTGGCAGCAGCGTCAGTCAACATTAACTCCACCTTCATCTTCACCTTTCTAAAAGAAAAAGTAAACCTAATCCAAAGCCAGGTACTGAACTAGAATTGATCTTTTTAATCGAATCTAGAAGCTGGGGAAATGGTGCTGTGGGTAAAGTGTGTACCGTGCAAGCATGGGTACTTGAGTTTGATCCCCAGTACCCACGTTTAAAAAAACAAAAAACAAAACTCATTTACCGGGGAGGCTGAGATAGGAGGGTCCCCTGAACCCATTCTTCAGCCAATCCAGCCCAGTCCATGAGCTTTATTTAGGTACAATGAAAAAGACCTAGTCTCAGAAAATAAGGTAGAGAGCAATTGGATACCTGTTGTTAACCACTGACCTGCACATGTACCTGCAAACACTCTAAAAAAATATAAATCCACCAGAAAGATAAGAAACTTGCCTTTTTTATGCCAAAGAAAAAAGATAAAGGAATTCTGGATTTTAAGACATGGACTTAATGTGTTTTGCTTGATATATTTAAGTAGTTTGATTTTGCTTCTCATTTTCAACAATTATTTTCTCCATAACGTACTTTTATTTCATTCACTTTTAAAGAAACATAACTATTCAAAGGGACTAATTTGGGGGACTGGAGAGATGGCGCAGCAGTTAATAGTGCATATTACTCTAGCAGAGGACCCAGGTTGAGTTCCTAGTACCTATGTCAGGTGGCTCACAACCACCTATAACACGGTTCTAGGGCAGTAGTTCTCAACCTGTGAGTTGTGAGCCCTTGGGGTTCACATATCAGATACTCACATTACAATTCATAACAGTAGCAAAATTACAGTTATGAAGTAGCAACTAAATGTTATGGTTTGGGGTCACCACAACATGAAGAACTGTATTAGAGGGTAGAAGCGTTAGGAAGGATGAGAACCGCTGCTCTAGGGGATCCAACACCATCTTGCCTCCTCAGGCACTGCACTCACATGCACTTACATAGATCCACCCACACATAAATGTTTAAAAATTAAATTTTTTCACTATTATGCAACTCCTAGGATAATTTTATATGAATTAAAATCTAATTGACATGTAAATTATGTGACTTAATGTAATTTTTTAAAGTTATATTCTTTTCTTTCCTAAAATTGAAATCCTTTAAGAAAGCAAGCTAGCCAGGCAGCAGTGGCACATTCCTTTAATCCCAGCACTCAGGAGGCAGAGCCAGGGGGATCTCTGTGAGTTCGAGGCCAGGCCAGCCTGCTACAGGGCGAGATCCAGGACAGAAACCAAAACTACACAGAGAAACCCTATCTAAAAAAAAGGAAAGAAAGCTTGCTAAGATCATGAGAAACCCTAATTCTTAACTTTATTTTACATGTATTTGTGTGTGTGCACAGGCATGCCTAAGTGAGAAGACATCTTAGGGGAGTCAGTTCTCCTTCCACCATGTGAGCTCCAGGGTTCCAACTCAGCTCAGGCCTGGTGGCCAGCACCTGAAGCTGCTAGGCCATCTCTCAGGCCCAATTTTTTCTTTCTTTTTTATTTAAAGTTAGAGAAGGGGGAAAAATAGCAATGTGTCAGTCTTAGGACCAGTAGTTACAGAAAATAATCCTTTTTAGCCTGTGTTTTTGTTTTGATACAAGGTCTCACCATGTAGCCTTGGCTGACCTAAAACTCTACTTAGAACATGCTGGCCTTGAACTCACAGAGATTCACCTGCCTGTGCTTCCAAGTGCTGGGTTTCAAAGCCACCCCTGGCCTGTGTTGGTTTATGTGTGTGTGTGTGTGTGTGTGTGTGTGTGTGTGTGTGTGTGTGTGTGTGTTTTTCTTGGCTTGTACATTTCTAGTACCAGTAAGATGGCTGGATGGATAAAGATGCTGCAGTCAAGCCTAATGACCTGAGTAAAATATCAGGCACTCATGTGACGGGAGGACATTGTCCTCTTACCTCCACGTGTGTCGTGTAGCACATGTGTGCCCACATACATACATACACCATGGCACAAAGTAAATGGATGCAATTTTTAAAGCTTCTTCTTCTTTTTACAAAGCACATCCTTTGTTTAATAATTTTTTTAACCGGTTTTCTCTGTCATTTACTCTGACGTGTGTCTGTGCTGTGGAAGGAAATTAAAGCCATGGTGCTGGAAGTGTGGCTGAGTCAGGGACTCATGTCTTTCTTTGTCATAAAGACCTCGTCATTTTAAGATGTGGGTTTTGTTGTCTGTGTTGCCATGGGTTCTAATGTGATCTTAATACTGGTTATATATCCCACCTGTCTGCTACATTACAAAGTGAGTATGGCATTATCTTAGCATCCTGTGATGGCTTTGGCTGTTCCTAGAGAGTCCCTTCCTCTCTTTCCTATCTGTCAGGTTACCAAGGTGCTGGTTGCCCCACCGCCCTCATCAGGCTTTATAAATGAAGGCATCATTTCAGGTAACAAACACACACAGTTACACCTGAAATTTTACCAAGTGTACCTGTGTGTGCTTGTGCACTCTCTCAGATGAGGACAAGAAATCAACAAATGTGTCTGTGTGAACACTGAATGCCAAGCTTTCAAAGAGGTTTAGGGCTGTTCCTTTTTTGAGTTACCGTTTACTGAGTATCACTTCCCTACTTCTCACAACATTCCTCCAACCTTTCTTTTCAGAGAAAAGGGGAAGTCAGATTTAGACAGGCAAAGTTCAGAAGAGACCACATGATGGGGGCAGGGTGCAAGGCCAGGTCTCACCCAGTAGCCTCTATTTAAAAATAAAATGATTGGGAATTCAGGATGTATTTTCCTTTAAATGCTATTAGCGAAATGATAGTTCCCAGCCTGCTTTAAAGTATCTCCGGAAATTTTGTGCAAGTACTTTGGAAACCTATTCTGATACTATACTGGTAATTAAGAGGGCAAAATGAAAAGAGGGCAGAAACCATGTGTTTGTTTTAAACTTGTGTTTAAGAAAAAAAGCACACATAGAAACATGGCTGCTTCTGAAGACTTCTGGACATCTGCAAGGCCCAGGGAGGGTTGTGACACTGGTCATTATTGTCTACTTAGATGTTAAACGGGTAATGACATTTTTTCCCCTGATAAAAATGAAACCTCATTTCTATAGCACCAGCCCAAGCCTGTCTACAGCCACACGGCCCAACAAGAGATGGCAGAGAAGTGTGTAAAAAAGGAAGAGCAAGGAAAGCTAAGTGAACCCCAGATTCAGTTGAATGAGACTCCCAGTCTGACTCTTCTCCCCTTGCTAGCCTTTGGGTGGCACTGCTGGCCCAAGATCATCTAGTTGGCGTTCAAGGTGGTAAATGGTTTGAGGCTGACATTCTACAGTTGGTTTGAGGTCAACCTCTGTTCTGTCTCTGGATGTTGAAATAGCATTAGGACTTTCTCAAATAAACTGAGTTTATTTCTTGTGAACACTGTTTTGAAATTTTATCAGGTGTCCTGCCCCTCGTCTTGTCTTTGAGCAGGTGTGTGGGACCTCTTTGCAGGTGGCAGTCAGTTTTATTGGCATCTTATTTCCTCCCACACTCTCCTGGCATTTTCATTTTTGAGGTATTAGTTTGCTGGAACCAGACTTTGCTTTGCAGGAGTAATGTGCAAAGCTCTGAGGAGCTGTTCTGTTTTAGCACCCTTCTTGGGAGGTTGTGGTATAGTTCTCCCATTAGTTTTTCCAGATCGATTTATGCCTTTTTATGTTTAAAAGCCAGCTCCTTTTCCTCTTAGCCAACCTATCCCCCAAATAGTCTCTTAACCAGCAAGGATTCTCATCTTAGCATGGAAATTTCACATAAATTGGTATATTCTGCAACCAATAATAGCCCATCTATCTAACCTAGAATGAGATGGCATAGTTACTCTACCAGAAGCATTATTTTTATTGGTGGTGGTAAATATTTTTTACTTTTTATGTCTGTGTCTGTGAATCCATGCCATTTAAGTGTGGTGTCCACAGAGGCCAAAAGAAGGCATCATCTCCCATGGCGCTGGAGTTTGAGGCAGTTGTGAGCAGTCCAACATGGGTGCTATGAACTGAACTATCCTCTGGAAGAGCAGCAAGCTATCTCTCCAGCTCCTAGAAGCATTCTTGATTTTTACATGTCCGTTATATGGGGATTTTTCCCTGTCTATTAGCTATAGTTTTTAATGCCCTAGTTATTATGTCTGTTTCAGCATTCTGTACCTCTCAAGAAAAAGTTACTTTGAGCTGGTTTGCATTAAGGCTGATAAATAGCATCCTAATTCCTAGGTGACTTTTGTTCATAGATAACAGATCATTTGAGCTGATGATCCTTATTTGAGCTGTTGAATTTTGTTTCTATAGAACTACTGTCTGTTTTTCCCAAATGGCTTTCAGTTGCTAGGCAGAATTCAATCCAGTAACCTAGAGGCCAAATGACCTCATAACTCATTAGCAGTTCTCAGAGCCATCTGGTGCCCTTGAGGAGAACAGTGTTCAAAGGACTGATAATAAAGACAACAGCATAATTACTTCTCTGCCATGATTACACCTTTAGATGGCAAGCAGTCAGCATATTTATGTGCAGATTGCTCGGGTGGTTGTTTCTAGAGGTGTAATAACTGTGCTGTAGCAGAATAACTTGTTTCCCTGCCCCTTCATCCAGCTTGCAAATAAGTAAACTTGACGACAAGTAGATAACGTATTGAATCACAAATTGTAAGAAAGGTGATACACCAAAGGAACAGTGCAGTAACAAAATACAAAACCACCAGTGTGGGGAAAGAAGTAGCTGTGGAGTAGATAAGTCACAACTCCAGGGCAGAGCTTGCCAAAGGTACACAGTAATTCTCGGGTGGCTTGCTGGATTTCACTTTTTACAATATTTACTAGATAAATGCAGAATTTCTCACGCTCACCTATTAATCTCCTTTTCTGTAGGGAATCTTGTTCCTCACTGCTTAAGACATGGCTTCACTTTCAGAATATGCACTGCGTATGTCTCGTCTGAGTGCCCGGATCTTTGGTGAAGTGGCCAGGCCTACTGATTCAAAGTCCATGAAAGTGGTGAATATATTCAGTGAACAGCCCTTGGCCAAAAAGAAAGAGACTTATGACTGGTATCCAAATCACAACACGTATTTTGCGCTCATGGGCACACTCCGTTTCCTTGGCCTTTACAGGTGAGGAGAGGAAAAAAGTCAGGGTTTTGTGAGAGGTGGTGTTAACAGATCAGCAAAGGAAAACAGTTAGTGGGTCTCTCCCTACAGTTTTGTGGCTCTTATGAGAGAGTCTAGGTACAGTGTGTAGGGATAGGTGCTCTTTCAAAATTGCCTTGATTCATAAACAAGCAAGCAAACAAAAATATAGCTTGCTGCAATTATGTCTAAAGCATAACCTGCATCAAATTGTACTGAGCTATTGTTCACTAATTTAAGGGTGCTCTAAAAAGGATGGGGGTAGGGAGTGGGCCAAAATGATGAGGAATCAACCCCCACAGCAGCATGATTGCTGGAGCAGCTGGTTCTTGGTACAGATGAACAGAAGCCTGCCCCACACCTGAGCCGCCTTCCTTGCTGGCTGTGTAGGAGCCTCCATTCTCCGCTGGTGGCTGTTTTGTTGACATTCTTACTCCTCCCCCTCACTTCCGGCATTTTCATTTTGTGTCTTTGGTATATTAATTTTGATTAGATAAGCTGTAGTTTACTTTTAATGGTAATTTATAAATCACATAACTCTTAATACTGTGTTTTGTATGTTTGATAGGTCTAAGAAGTGAGTGCTTTCCTTGTAGAAAAAAATAAAATAAAATACTAAGAAGACCATTTTTCTTCAAAAAAAAATTGTTAAGAAAACTTCCAAGATAATAAATGCCCCTTACAAAGAATTAAAACAATAAGATTTCATTAAACTGAATTGCATACCATCTTTAAAGTATAACATGTTTTAATTGGACCTAACTATTAACTTGGGACCATTCATTGTAATATAAAATAAATAGCACAGCGTGATACTCATTCTAGAGAGCTAAAGCTTGGTTGGTACATTCATTTCTCCAGCATATTTTTTAAGTCCTTTCCATGTACAGGCATTTAAGATGGACATTAAAGGAACAGCAGTGAACAAAACAAATGGATATTCTAAGTGAATATATTATTAGAGATTACAATGCATGGCCTACTTTTGAGTGTCTGGAATTGCTAGGGACTATCTCCTTTGCCATTAGTCTTGGCAGAAAATAAAACCTAATTTTATTATGACCCAGAATAAAATATCAGAAGCCAGATCCCATGGAAGGTTATAACCCCTAACAAAATCACATTCAAATATTTTAATATGTCTGCTTGATATTGTTCTTCATTTATTTGAAGAACAAAGACCTAGCTATCTGTGGGGACAAGGGAAAAAGTACTAAGCACTTAGTTGTTCATTGAGAAACAAAATTATTTTTATGTGCTTATTCAGTAGTTGTGGTAAATGATGCCTCCAGTGCATGGCCATCTATAGCGGCAGACAGGATAAATGTAGCCATCCCTTCAATAAAGTCTGATGTAAAGTCCTGCAAAAGAGGGAGGGAAATATAATCAACCAAAATAGTTGATTCGCTCAGTTAACAAGCTGCTGTGTTGTGAGCAGCTTTGTAGAGTTTTCTAATAGATGATGGACAGAAACAGGGAGGGAATGAAGAATGAGAAAATGATGTAATAAATAATATGTTTTGTGACAGTGTCAAACATGCTGGGGATGTGGGGAGGAAGAACTAGCTAAGCAGGATCCAGAGTGCTGACAGGGCCTGTGGTGAGCTGGGGATGCTAACAGCCTTAAACAGGGCAGTCAGCGTCAGCCCCATAGAAGAGAGTGAGGTTTAGGCTGAGGCTTGTGGGTTGTGAGTGAACCTGGTGAGACCTGGGGTAGAGCCTGTGGGACAGAGGCAGGAGTGAGCAAAGGCCGCTCTTCCTGAGGCTGGGTGTGCCTGCAATGGCCCAGGCACAGTCCGGGCTGAGATGGGGCAGGACACTGGGGCTGGTGAGTGCTGTGCTGAAGAACAGGGCTTTTGCCCTGGGCAACAGAGTTTCAAGAACATGATCTGACATCTATTTTAGATGAATTATTATGGTTATGTTGAAAACTAGTTGTCAATCATAGCTAATCTCCAAGAGGTCTGTACTGTATTGTCCAACATGTTCATGGAATGAGATATCAAATTCTTTAAAATCAATCTTTTAAAAAAAAATAGATTTCTGGACCCAGAAAGCATCCCTTTTTATTTATTTAGTCCATTTTATGAAATCCATTAAATAATGTATATTCAATCGATAAGCCATTGTTGCTGCCTGTTACAGGCGAGGAAAGTTCAGCACTCCTGTCTCACGGAGCTGTGTTTTAAAGCCAGGTTTACATGGGTTCCAGGCTTGCTTGTTTAAGCACTTTCTTTGGGTATTTAGTTAATACATAGCCATCTCTACCTTCTGCACTGTCCACATGTATAATCCGTCCTGGCTGCTCTGACTCCTACAAGGCCTGTCTTGATTTGCATTCCCAACAGTCTTCTTGTGTGAGGCATTCACTGCCATGCAGACTCTTCTGGAGAACTGCCTGGTTTTAGTAGACACTAATTCTTAGGGCAATCAGAATCTCTGTGCAGGTACTGAAAATTATACTCAAGTTTTGTTTTGTTTTGTTTTTTGAGACAGAGTTTCTCTGTGTAGCCTTGGCTGACCTGGAATTCACTCTATAGACCAGGCTAGCCTCAAACTCACAAAGATCCACCTGCTGTTGTCCAAGTTTTTAGTTTTTTTTCATTACTGGGAATCTAACCCAAGGTGTTTAGCCTTAATACAGGGAAATGTTGGGTGGTGTATCTCAGTTCCATAGGTTTACCTGGGCTCACCTGGAAGTTTACTACTCTTTGTGGTATTGTGTCTGTGAAGGAAGATTGACATCTGAATTCTTACAACCTAACCAGTCTATATGTTGGGTATACTTTCTGTTCACCAAACTAAGCACATGCCCTGAAAAGCACAGCCTAAGAGGACAGCTTGAGATTGGTACTTCTCCTGTGTGATAAACATAGCTGGTTGATTTTTTTTTTCTTTCTCCTCCTTCATCCAGAGATGAGCATCAGGATTTTATGGATGAGCAAAGACGTCTAAAGAAGCTCCGTGGAAAGGGGAAACCAGGGAAAGGAGAAGGGAAAAGGGCTACAAAGAAGAAGTAGTATCAGCTCACTAAGGAAGAAAATTCCTTCTTCAGTGACCAAGGAAGTGTGTCTCATTAACTTTTCACATATTAGAGGAAGGTGGCCTTCCTCAATCGACATCAACCCATGTTTGCATCCACTTCACTTAAGCTGTGGCTGGTTTCTTGAAGATATTTACATTGGTTTTGTAATCTGAAGTTTACCTCCTTCTCTAATGGAATAAATAAACTGTTGTTTAGCGGTTTGTTTAAAGGGAGTGGAATATTGCGGTTGGAGCTGGGGGAACTCCCTAAATAGCATCCTGTACTCTCCTTATTCCTCCATTACTTCCCCACCCAGCCCTAACCTTTTGGCCATTCAGCCTTTGTCTTCACCTTCAGGCTTACTATTTTGAAGGTGCCTCAATGAGCTTAAAAGCTTTCTGGGAAAGTGGGTATTGAATGCCTAGTGTATACAAGGTACTGGAGCCTTCATAATAGTGTGATAATTTTTACCTCATGGAACTTGAAGTCTTATAGAAGAGTCTAATATAAATACATATATTTAATGCAATTGTAAGTTTTATTTATCTGTAATTGTATTAAATGCTATGAAGAAAACTACTTTTTGAGATGGTGAGTGGGTAGGTAACTGGAAATATTGGCAAACCACATTAAGAAATTTAGAGACCTTCCTAAAGAAAAAAAGAAGTTATATTTAAACTGGAGACAAAGTATAAATAAGAGAAAAAATAACGAGGAAATTGATTGAAATGAAGAAAGATTGAAAAGCCCTAAGGTAAAAAGAAATTCTTGGCCTGGTGGTAGTGGCACACAACTTTAATCCCAGCACTTAGGAGGCAGAAGTAGGTGGATCTCTGGGTTCAAGGCCAGCCTGGTCTACACAGAGAAACCCTGTCTCAAACAAAAAAAAAAAAAAAAAATTCTTGTTCCAAACATTGAGAACAGACCACTGACTGGCTCATGTTTAACCATAAGGACATAGACAGGCCAGGCAAGTTCTGTGATGTGGTAATACTTGGGAAGCTTAAGTAGGACAGCAAATTTGAGGCCAGAGTGGACAAATTAACAAGACCCTGTCTCAAAACAGGAAAAGAAGATGGCATATGTCATGGTAAAGTCCTTTTTAACCTCTTGGTCAAAAAGCAAAGTACAGAGGCAAGAGCAGACACGGCAGCTACTTTAGATAGGATTTTCATTCCCTGAACATTGAGTCCTGGACTAGTAAGAACTGGAGTGCATATGTTTAGACAAATGTTATTTTTAAACATGCATGATCCAGATGGGATGGCTAGTGCTTATATAGCCTGGGGGGTGGTACTTAAAGTGGGGTGATTTGTGTCTGATAGAATTGAACTCAAACAGAAGGTTCAGAATCCATTCATTTACCGCATTCTACTGAGTACCTGCCATATGCCTGGCTCATAATAGTTGTGAGGTGGTAGAATGAATAGATATGGTCCCCAAGATTGTGAATTCTGCTGCTGTCACAAAGTAATGCAAGTGCTTAGAGCAAGTGCATCTGGCTGCACCAGGGTAGGCACTGAAGTGGAAAATAGGGAAGCCAGAACTTGGGATAGCTGTGATGACTCTCCAACTTTTTAAGAAGCACCAGGGCTGAAGAGATGGTTCAACAGTTAAGAGTACTTGTTTTATAGAGGACCTGGGTTTAGTTCTCAGCACCCACATGTTAACTCACAACTATCTGTAACTCTAGTTTGAGGGGATTGGATGCCCTCGGGGATCAACAAGTACACATGTGGTGCACATACATACATGCAAGCAAAACACCCATACACATAAAATATTTTTAGAAATTTTAAAGAAGCCCTGAATCAAGAGGAACTAAGAAGACCTAAGAGGATGTTTGCACAGGTAACTACAGTCGATGTTGATCACAGACCTCAGGCAGAAAGCAGAATCTCTCCTGGCTAAATGATGGATGAGCTTCAAGAGTTCAGCCTTAGCAATGGCTGGTCCTGAATCGGTAGTTACCCTAAGGTGGTTTGAATAATGGCCCTGATAGGCTGATATATTTGAATCCTTGGTCACCAAGAAATGAAACAAAGGATTCCAAGGAGTAGGCAGTGTGGCACTGTTGGAGGAAGGGCTAGGCCCAGTTCCCTCTCCCTCAGGCTGCAAATCAGGAGATAGTTCTCAGCTACTGTTCCTGCACCATACATGCCACCATGCTCCCCACCATGATGATGGAATAACCTGAAACTGTCAGCAAGCCACCAGTTAAATGCTTTCTTTCTAAGAGTTGTCTTGGTCATGGTGTCTCCTCAGCAGTGGGACAGTGACTAAGACAACCCCACAGTAGATCAGTGTGCCACTGCCACAAGCTGAAAGCCAAACATAAGCTGGGATTTAGTTCACATTAAACCGCACAAAAACCAACTGTTGGAGTAAACACCTTGCAACTCAAGACAGCCTACAATGGGCTGCTGCAGCCCTGTGGAAGGGTAGGATGGGAAGGAAGAATTAACTAGATGCCACAGGAGGCAATGCGATTCAGAACACCAGTCACCATGGTCTAGTCAGGATACATACAACCAGGGGGAAATAATCAACTTAGACTAACTACACTTAGACTAACTGCATTGCTATCAGTAGATTTCTTGTCAAGACCTAAACTATTTGTGTTTCCCTTCTAATGTTTGGTACTTAGTGTGCATAGAGGATTTTACCATGGATTTGGTACTTAGTGTGCATAGAGGATTTTACCATGGATTCTGGTGTAGTGTAGTAAGAAGGCTGAGTTTTGCGTTCAAAAATTGAGAGGTTAGAATGTGGTTTGCTTACTGTAGCCTTTGGTAGTTTCCTGAACTCTTGGTAAAATCATGGTGATATTGTACTAGATTAGGGGCCTGGAAAGAAGGTTCTCTAGTGAAGAGCACGGGGGGGGGGGGGGGGGGTACCGGCACACACCTTGAATCTCAGCACTTGGGAAGCAGAGACAGATCTCTGAGTTTAGGCCAGTCTGGTCTACATAGTGAGTCTAGGCCTACCAAGGCTATATACAGAGACTCTGTCTCACAAAAAAAAAAAAAAAAAAAAAACCAGCGTACACACACACACACACACACACACACACACACACTCACACACACGTATATATGTATATTTGTATAAGTGTACTGTAATGCTTTTACTTACATTGCATCTTCTAAGATTTAAAAAAAAAAGCAAAACTTAACAACAATTCCACTTTTCCCACTTTCCATCTTCACATATTGTCACTAAAGCTCCTAAAGTTACTAAATTTAAAGCTCAAACTTCAGTAACAACAGATAACAAAACAAAAAAAAAAAAAAAGTTTTAGCTGGGTGGTGGGGGTGGTGGTGGTGGTGGTGGTGGTGGTACATGCCTTTGCTCCCAGCCCTTGGGAGGCAGAGGCAAGTAGAACTCTTGAGTTCAAGGCCAGCCAGAGAAACCCTGTCTCCAAAAAAAAAAAAGGAAAGGAAAAAAAAACTTTTAACTTTCCAATCCTGTCTTCCTTTTTTTATTTTAAGTTAAGAGGTGAGTATAGCAGGTCTTTCTTTAATCCTAGCACTCAGGAGGCAGAAACAGTCTGTGAGTTTAAGGTCAGCCTGGTCTACATAGTGAATTTCGGGCCAGCCAGAGTTGCATAAGACCCTATTTAAAATAAATAATAAATAAATCTTTTTAAAAATAAAACAGAAAACTGCTGACTGGCCTATTGAGAATAAAAGCAAGGGGCTGGAGAGAACTCAGAGGTTAAGAACACAGGCTGTTCTTCTCAAAGACCTAAGTTCAATTCTCAAAACCGAAATAGTGACTCACAACTTTCTGTAACTCCAGTTCCAGAGGATCTGACACCCGCTTCTGGCCTCTATAAGCACCAGGCACACACATGGTACACAGACATACATGCTCAGAAAATACATAAAAATAAATAGAATAGAATAAAAACAATTCTAAAGAGAGATTGAAAGTTTTGGAGAGGACACAAAGTAATCTAAAAGGCTCCTATCTGAGTGTCCATGAGGACTGGCCAATGCATTAAGCACCAAACTAGTTAAAAATGTAGTAATACAAATATTTATTCAAGGGTTATAGAGACTAGAGAGAATTTTGCTTTGCATAGGAATGAGTTCCTAAGCATTAAAAACAATGAATGCAAGTATGCCAACATTCTTAGAGCAGTCATCACATACAGGACCTTGTGTGTTGTGTATCTATAGTAGATCCTATATCTCATTAACTCCTTCCTTCGTTCCATGATAAATATCCCCATTTTAGAGGAGCCTGAGGCTTAGATCTTATGCCCAAAATCAGACATCTACAAATACCTAGGCAATTTTAAATCCTTCATCACCAGACTCATTTTTCACAAGCATAAAGAAAAGTTTAAAATAAACAGCATGCACGAGATCTGGAAGTAACCATAAAGCATTAGTAAGTGCTATAAAGGGTGTGGTCTGCCAAACTCAGAAGCACAGCTTCATCGACTCCACACCTGGATGTCAACTCTCCAGTGTGCATTTGGTTGTTTGATTCTGCAGTGTTGGGGCTAGTAGCCAGGGTCTTGATACTAGGTCAATGCTCTACTGCTAAGCTACATCTGTAACCTGTGCTCTTTTAATGGCCTGATGATGTAACTCTGCTCTTTGAAGGTCAGAGCAATCCTTTGTCAAGCTCTACCGTTTGCTAGGTACTCCACAGTGTTCTAGTACTGTGTCACTTAAACGCCACAGCAGCCCTATGGCTATTATTGTCCCATTTTATACAAGAACTTGAGTTTGGAGTTGTGGCTTTGAACCCTGGCTATATAGGATGATAAGCCGAAAGATCCTGTCTCTGGTACTATTCCAGACCAGTTAGAATTGAAGCAGGAGTGAGGCAAGAGCTAAGGTGTTGGTGTTTGAAAAATGGCTTGCTTTTACCTTGTGGGATTTTTCTTGTCCCTTGTTTTGTGTGCTTATTTTTCTTTGAAAAGCCGAGGATTGAATCAAAGACTTCACACATGCCAGACAAGCACTGTCCTCTGAGCCCTGCTCTGTTACTTTAAATAGCTCCTTAAGCGGCTCTGCTGTGCATCTGACGCTGAGAAATTCCACTGAGCTTGGGTGTGTGACTTGTAAATCCCAGCAGCAAGGGAGCCAAGGCTGGAGGATTGCTGCCACACTGGGCTGTTGAGGCCAGCCTAGGCTACAAAGACCCTGTCTCAAAAAACAAACAAACAAACAAATATTTCAGTCAATTAGTTAACGTTTCTCAGATCAAGTATTCCTCAGTATCCTATAGAGAACTTGTTAAACACGGGTGGATGGAGGGAAGAGGGGAGGGAGGGAGGGATGGGCCCCATTGGCATGCCTTATTCAGGTCTCTGATAAAGCCCAGGAATTTGAATATGTAATGGGCTCCTAGGGCTTGCTGATGTGCTCATCTGGGAACCTTACTTTTAGAACTTAAAACCACTGTTTAAAGTAACTTGGCCAAACTTTCCCAGCTGATAAATTATTGAATTCTCTAACTCAAGGCACCCTGGGGCCTTTTCCTAATCAGAACTTAGCAATTCTTTAGAAACAGACAGAAAATCCAAAATTTCACACACTTAAGAGTTTTCATTGATATGCAGAAAGTTTGTGAAACTACTGAACCCTGTAACAGATAAACAAACATCCCCTATACACAAAGGGGAAGATTAAGCATTACAGTCACCTGGGCCCTGAAGCAGGGTATGTACCCACGTGCTTGCTGCTATGAGGAAGGGACCAATCAGAACCAGGACAGGCCAGTCCTTATCCTCCTCCAAAAGCATCCACATGGCCAAAGCTTAAACAGCTTTGGACTCAAAGGGATGAATAAAATGATGATTCATCATGTAAAAGGTATTGCAAACATTAGAAAGAATAATACCATACTCCTGAAACAAACGTAAACATCTTATCTAGCAGCCAGAATGCTAGATGAGCTGTAGAAGGTTTAAGACAGGAAATGGCAGTTGGGTTGATGCTCAGTGGGGACCACTGTACTCAAGGCACTAGTTTCAGTCGGTGCTCTGTACAATTAAGTATCCAAATAGAATAAGGATACAGGACCACATTGACTTTGAGGCCAGTCTAATCTACACAGCAAGCTCCAAGCCAGCCAGAGTTACGTGGTAAGATTCTGCCTAAAAAAAAAAAAAAAAAAAAAAAAAAAAAATCAGGTGTTGGTGATCCCAGCATTTGGGAGGGAAAGGCAGGTGGATCAATCTCTGTGAGTTCAAGTGTAAGAGCCAAAGTTACACTTTAAGTTTTAATTACTATGCCTAAGAGATCCATGAAACAAAAATGTCTCTGATCTGCAAGCCCCTTGCCCAAGGACAGATAGTTCCTGAAATGTTGGAGGCTATTGTTTATGGGAGATAACAGGCACATGTTTTCACTCCCCTGAACAAGTCTGTTTGACCCAACTGCACCCAATGTGCTTGATCACATGTGGGCAGCAGGTTCACAGGCAGGAAATATGTCAGGATGTACCCTTGCTCCTGACTGGATGTAGGCTTGGAGGTACGTCAGGATGTATGCTTGTCCCGTTTGGACCTGATGGAAAATGCAACGAATTATGGGTTTTTCTTAAGCTCCTGCAAACCATGACTTGGGACCACTTCCCAGGAACCTGGCCAGAGCCCATCCACCTGGCCAGTATTTAATTAAAGCTTGCTACAAATTTGACTTTAAACTGTGGTAGCGGTCTTATTCTCAACTAATGGGGTTAACACAAGGCCAGCCTGGTCTACAGAGAGAGTTCCAGGACAGCCAGAGCAACACAGAGAAACCCTGTCTCAGAAAACTGAAAAGAAAAAAAAAAAGTTTTTTGGCTCTATGAGATAGTGATAAAACATTCATAGTTATGAGAAAACACAATTTGAACTGTATACCATTTTTGAATCATGTAAAATCTCAAGAACCTGGATTGCTCACCACAGCTGTTTTCTGTGGTGAAGGGAAAGTACTGAAGGACGGAAGCAGAGGCTCTGAGTCCGCGTCTCCTAAAGAATGCCGGTGACACCAGTGAACTCTAGGAGACGGGGGTCAGGGTCGGCATCTCCTAAAGGACGCCCGTGACACCAGACAGTGAACTCTAGGAGACGGGGCCAGACCATGCCAGTGAGTCAGTTCAGGATGGTTTGGAGAAACTAATATCTAAGACAATGAGGACAAAGAGATCAGTAATTCTGGGATTTAAAAAAAAAAAGAACAAAAGTCAAGATGCTATATTAAGATATATATGTGTGCATATACATATATAAACATATTTTTTAAAAGATACAAATATTGCTGGGTGATGATGTTACACACCTTTAATCCCAGCACTTGGGAGACAGTGACAGGCGGATCTCTTGTGAGTTCAAAGCCAGCTTGATCTACAAATTGAGTTCCAAGACAGCCAGAGCTATGCAGAGAAACCTTGTCTCAACAACCCCCACCTGTCCCCCCCAAAAAAAACAAAACAAAAAAACAGTATCAATGCAAGAATATATAACTGGGAAAATATATAACTCAGAAATATTCTATAATGTATAATAATTAATGTATAAGGGGCTAGAGAGATGGCTCAGTGATTAAGAGTGCTTCCTGCAGCCAGGTGGTAGTGGCACACACCTCTAATCCAAGCACTTGAGAGGCAAAGCCAGGCAGATCTCTGTGAGTTCAAGGCCAGCCTGGTCTACAGCTCAAGATCCAGGACAGGCACCAAAACTACACAGAGAAACCCTGTCTCAAAAAACAAAAAGCAAAAAAAAAAAGGAAAAAGAAAAAGAAAGGAAGGAAGGAAGGAAGGAAGGAAGGAAGGAAGAGAAAAAAGAGTGCTTCCTGCTCTTCCAGAAGACCT
The DNA here is from genome assembly GCF_903995425.1 of Onychomys torridus. Lineage (NCBI taxonomy): Eukaryota > Metazoa > Chordata > Mammalia > Rodentia > Cricetidae > Onychomys > Onychomys torridus. The sequence continues at coordinate 30,354,978 of NC_050445.1, forward strand.
AAGTTTGGTTCCCATCACCCACCACATCAGGCAGATCACAATTGCCTGTAACTCCAGCTCCAGGGAATCTGATCTCCTCCCTGTATGCTGGCCTCTTTGGGAGCCTGCACACATGTGGCAGATGCATACATAATATAAAATACATAAGTTGTATTTTTTTAAAAAAAGAAAAGAACTAATCTATCAGGAGCCAGCAAAATGGCTCAGTAGGTGAGGGTGCTTGCCACCAAGTCTGATGATCCAGGTTCTATCTCCAGGAGCCGTGTGATGGGAAGAGAGCACTAACTCCTGCAGGTTGTCCACTGTTCTACATGTGTGGCATGGCATGTACTCCCTCACAAACACAAGTAAACAAACATGATTTTTTTTAGAATGGTTAACAGATGATGTGTGATGACAATTTTTTGGCAATTAGATTGTTAGTATAAGAGTTATTTCAGTCATCATCTTATACCATGCATTTAAAACATTTTGGAGAGGTCAAACATTGAAAATATGGGACTAGAGAAGTGGCTCAGAAATTAAGAGGTTTGCTGCTCTGCAGAGGACCAAAGCTGGGTCCCCAGCATTCATGGGGGGGGGGGGGGGGGGAGCAGGGGCTGGAGTGGGGCTCACAGCACCTATAACTCCAGCTCCTGGGGATCTAATGCCCTCTTCTGGTCTCCTTGGGCACCCATGTACATATGCACATAAATTAAAATTTTTAAACCTTAAAAAATATTAAGGGGGGGGGGGAGCTAGAGAGATGGCTCAGAGGTTAAGAGTGCTCACTGGTTGCTCTTTCAGAGAACCCAGGTTCAATTCCTAGCACCCACATGGTGGCTCAGAACTGTCTATATCTCTAGTTCAAGTGGATCCAACACCCTCACACAGACATACATGCAGGTGAAATACCAGTGCATGTACTTATTTAAAAAAAAAAAAAAAAAACTATTAAGGCTAGATGGTGTTAGCACAGACCTTTAATCCCAGCATTCAGGAGGCAAAGGCAGGTGGATCTCTATGAGTTCAAGGAGAGCCTGGTCTACAGAGCAGACAGCCAGGACTGTACAGTTTGTTTTATTCTCAAACAAACAAAGAGAAAACTATTAAAATAGAAGCTGTAAGTAAATAGAATGAATTAATTTGAAGAGGGCATGGGGTCTTTGAGCTCACAGATAAGCGCACGAGGAAAAGCAGACATGTCAAGCAAGAAGGCTTGTCTCTTCAACAGTTAAGTGTGTAAACCTATTTTCTGCCCAGAAGGCTGGGAACAGGTGTAGTAAATAGCCCAGTGACCTGTTCTATCTGTAGCACCTGGCCACACTTGAATCCCCAGGACTAAGTGTTTATCCCAGACTCTCCCTCCCAAGGCCTTTGTCTTGAGCACTGTTTCTCAGTCAACAGAACCCATCCTTAGGGGAGATGTCACACGCTCTTCATAGCCAGGTGACCTCTATGTTATCTCAGTCAGAGACCACACCAGATCCTGGGCCCTTAAGCCATAGAACCCATCTTCACGGTAGAGGTCACATATACTTTGCAAAAGAGTTTCAATGTTCACCTTAAGCTTTATTGTGCACATGGGATTGAGATAATTGTTAGGAGGAAACTTTTTTCCAAAATCATACTGTACTTAAATATGTCTAAAATAAATTGCCTGGTATCAGACTCTAGAAGTTTGAACCAGCACCACTAACTAAGTCGTGTTGAACTGAGTTTCTTTCTTGCCTCACCCAGAACATTCCTTTGCTGGCCACAGCATTTACAGGGACCCCCACAGTTAAATGGGGATATATAGGTTCTTCTCTAAGTTGAAGTCATTACAGAAGCCCCAAAGAAAAGGCAACAAGATTCAGAATGGGTGTCCAGGGAGAGGATTCTGGGAAGGAGGCAGAGGAAGAAGCATCAGGAACCAGTCTCTACCCTGGCTCTGTCTATCAGGTGTAATTGTTTTAGAACACTGGAATGGACGTAAGGTTTACACCTTCCTATGGAAGGCTTGGGAGATAAACTGCACTTAATTTGGGTCAGTTCCAGCTCTTTGCACTGGAACAGCTAACCATCCTCAAGTGCAATCCCCTGATGGGCAGCTGTACATGTTCCTGGAACAACCTGCATACACCCTGCAAGAAACACAGTGGGCAAGAATAAATCCTGTCTTTCAGCAACTGCGCCATTACTAACTGTTGTTCTGAACACAGGAGGTGCAGACAGAGACAAGCACACATTGTTTTAGCATCTCCCTTCACTGTTGTCCTGGCTGATGTGATTTCCAATTTATTTAAAGGGCCAGTCACCTTCTTCCCGCTCCATTTTTTCTGATTTTTATCTTTTGGGAGCTATACATTAAAGATTGGTGCATTCAAAGCACATCCAGGGAAAACAAGAATGTGACCATATGTGCCCAGAGAAGGGCACAGAGACAGAAAGACCTAAAAAGGCCTTAAGTTTATATTAATTTATTGATCTGTGTCACAGAGATAGCCTACAATAGACAAACACAAAACTTAAGGAAAACATGACAAAACAAAACAAACAGATCTAAATCAGAAAGTCCTAGGGAAGAGAGAATGAAGTTTTCCACTTGCTAAATTATTAGATTCCAATGCCATTTTTAATAGTAACAAAAACAAAAATCACAAGGCGTGCAGATAAACACTTGGCCCATTCAAAAAAAAAAAAAGGAGAGGGGATGTCTGTGGTAGATCGCTGATCTAGTATGTGCAAGGCCCTGGGTTCAATCCTCAGGAAAAACAAAACAAAATGCAGAGACTGGATAGTCTTTCCTTTCTGCTGGAGTGTCCTGGCTGCTTTTTATTGCAACTTGACACAAGCTAGAGTCAGGAGAGAGGAGGGAGCCTCAATTGAGAAAATGCCTCAACTGAAAAAAAATCTTAAGATTTGGCTGTAAGACATTTTCTTAATTAGTGACCAGTGGCGGAGGACCCAGCCCATCGTGGGTGGTGCTAACCCTGGGCTGGTGGTCCTGGGTTCTATATGAAAACAGGCTGAGTCAGCAGTGTTAGCACCCACCTTTAGTCCCAGCACTTGGGAGGTGGAGGCAGGTAGATCTCTGAGCTGGAAGCTAGCCTGGTCTACAGAGTGAGCTCCAGGAAAACCAAGGCTACAGAGAGAAACCCTGTCTTGAAAAACAAAACAAACAACTAAAAATAATCATTTTTAAAAAGATCCAAGAAAGCAGGCTGAGCAAGCCAGAGGAAGCAAGCCAGTGAGCAGCATTCCTCCATGGCCTCTGCATCAGCTCCTGCCTCCAGGTTCCTGCCTTGAGTTCCTGTCCTGACATCCTTCGATGATCAACAGTGATGTGGAAATGTAAGCCAAATAAACCCTGCCCCCCCAACTTGATTTTTGGTGATGGTGTTTCCTAGAAGCAATAAAAACCCTAACTGAGACATGGAGTCTATAGATTCAAAGGAGAACATAGAAATTTACCCAGAAAAAAAAAAAAAAAAGCTACATAGTTAATGTATCAAATACTTTAAAACAAATTTCTGAAAGAACTACAAGAAGATGTTATCAAAGGAAGGAAAGAAAAAGTATTAAAACATAGAAACATTCAAGACACAGTCCCCCTAAGAGGGACTGGGGAGTTGGCTTCGTCAATCCCACATAAGCATGGGAACCTGAGTGTGATCCCTGGTACCCACATTAAAAAAAAATTTTTAAGCCAAAAAAAGTTGCCATTGTAATCCTGGTGTTACAGTATCATTGAAGGCTCATTAATGAAAACTATTACTGACCAACTGTCAAAAGAATGGAATCTACCTCTTCCGGTTGGACCTGCCAATCACCTGGCCAAGGAAGGTCAATTCACCTTAAGCCATGCTAAAGAGATAGGAGGAATAATTAGTCCTTTAAAGCAATGATAACATACTTTTCCTTTCCAGAATTCCTGCTACTGGTGCAGTCCATACAAGCCTCCAGAAAGGCGTGACTTTTTCTCTTTCTTCTCTCTGCCTTTCAAGCGCTGGCTAGAGCCTAAGTATACTCTTCCCAGTATTGGGGCTTTTTTAATGCTTTCTCTGGAGCTAACCTTCTCACCATATGGCTGAGCTCCATGCCAGCTTAATGCTGTCGAACAGCATGCTTCTCTCTCCCTCTTAAGTGCCCACCTATGAATCTACAATAAACTTCTCTCTAAAATTCACCCTCTGTGATCTATGGATTTCATTTTTCAAACTAAAGAAACAATAAACCTGCAAGCCACTGGTTCAAGAGGGCTTTGGTGGCCATTGAGTCTTCTGGGACCCCAGCATCCAAGCTGAGAAAGACAGAGCTGAGCAGATCAAGGACACAAAGAGGAAGAGAATGAGAAAGAAGAGCTATCAGAGTCTACCAGGCCCGTGGGACACCATAAGCACTCACACAGACACAGAGGAATTCTAAAGGAAGAGAAACAGGACATCAGACAGAGGACATGAGAAGAAAGAATGGTTAAAATTTTCCAAATGTGGTAAAAGTCATAAATACATATGTCCGGGAAACTCAATAAATTCCAAGGAAAGAAACTCAGAAACCCACACTAAGAAACCTTGTAATCCAATTCCAGAGAACCAAAGACAAAAGCTGAAGCTTAAGGGCAGCAAGAGAGATGTGGTTCACACTCGAGGGCCCCAGAGTATCCACTGCCTCTCACCAAAGGACAGCCGGACAGGAGCAGCTTGCATGGGCAAAGAGCCAAAAGGAAAAACTGTCGGCTGAGAACCCTGCATCTGGGAAAATTGTCCCTCTAAGGTGAGAACGACGTTAAAACATTTCCAGATCAGCCGGAGCTAAAAGATCTTGTCACCACTCCATCTGCCTCATAGAAGAAGCCCCACAGAGTAAAAGAAAAGACACAAAACAGGGACTTAAACCGCATAAACACGTCGCTGAAGGTAAACGCCAAAGCTGGTATTATCGAAACAATGGTTTCCAGCTCTGCCTCTTGTTCGCTATGCGATTTAGAAAATTAACACTTTCTCCCCCTCTATTCGATTAACACTTTCTCCCCCTCTGTTCGATTTTCTTTTGCAGTGCTGGAGATTGAACTCAGAGCTTTGTACCCACTAAGAAGTGTTCCACCACTGGCCAACCTCCCCCATCCATAGAACATCAGCACTTGGGAAAAATAAACAACTGTTAAACAGGATGTGGTGGCTCAGGGAAGCTCGCTCACCACAAGCTAACAGCCACCCTGGACTACGAGGGAGTCACCGGCCAGGCTGGGCTTCAGACTAATCTTTAAACGGAAACCAAAACATATTCTAAAAGCTACTATTAATACAACTTCAATTTCTAAGTATTTCATTTACTGAACAATCAAAGAGACTTAGGCATTTCAAAGAACCTTAGCCTATAGTTTGGGCTGTATAATATATAGATATAATTTTATGATATTAATAATCAAAAAAGGATGTGGGCAAGGCTATAAAGCAGAGGCCTATGGATCTCTACATTCAATGCTAACATGGTCTACATAAAGAGCTCCAGGCCAGCTAGAGCTACATACTGAGATCCCATCTTTAATCCCAGCACTCGGAGGCAGAGGCAGGCAGATCTCTGAGTTCAAGGCCAGCCTGGTCTACAGAGTGAGTTCCAGCACAGCCAGAGTAACACAGAAAAACCCTATCTCAAAAAACAAAAACAACAAACAAGCAAAAAACAAAACAAAACAAAAACCTAGCAATTTTCCTTGTGATTAAGTCAGGTTTTAGGCCAGGCGGTGGTGGCACAGGCCTTTAATCCCAGCACTCTGGAGGCAGAGCCAGGCGGATCTCTGAGCATTAGAGGCCAGCCTGGTCTACAGAGTGAGATCCAGGAAAGGCGCAAAGCTACACAGAGAAACCCTGTCAACACATATACTGGAGCCATTAATAACATTCATGTGCTTTGGCTAGAAATACAACTAGACCTAAATCCTACTTTCCAAACACTAGTCTTCCACAAAGGATCACGGTTCCTGAACAAGCAGTAAATGCCAAGGCTGACCCAAGCAAGAAACAGTTGCCCCAGAAGGCAGTGCCTCCAATGCATCATTCTCAAAACAAGATTTCTCTAGACTGCAGAAGGATGGGCAAAGCCTGGGAGTGTTCTACACAACTCACTAGTTACCATAAGGAAGCAGTTCACAATTACAGAGGCACCCCAGCATCTGCCCCTCAATCTGCCATCTGCAAGCAGGGTAGCCGGGGAAGCTGGGGGTCTCATTCAGGGAAGCTGGGGGTCTCATTCAGGGAAGCTGGGGGTCTCATTCAGGGAAGCTGGGGGTCTCATTCAGCTTGGCTGGGAACCAAGCGGTTAGTGAAAATCTCAGTTCAAGAACAGGTAAGAGAGGATGGCCCAACTTGAACTGTCATGCAGAAAGGGGGCAAATTCTTCCTTTCTCTTGCCTTGTATTTTATTCAGGCCTTCAACAAATCAGATGATGCCCCCCACATTGAGGAGGGGAATTATCCTGAAAAAACAAAGACAAAAACAAAGAACAGACACACCAGAAATGACTAACAAAATATGTAGACGCCCTATAGCCAAGGAAAGTTGACAAGACACAGGTGCTGGATGATGTGGGTTCTGACCTTGAGCTGGGAACATATCAAAGCTGCCGGGAATCCACTTTGCAGGGTGGTATCCCCCTACCTAGGCTCCTTCAGCCTCCGAGCTTATAATTCTTTTCCACAAGCTCACGTGTCTGTCAGGTTTTATTCCTGGCGAGTCCTCGGCGTTAACTGCATTTATTCTAGTCCAATCTTATTTGCACAGGGGTCTCGATGTGGAACATGTTTGGAGATAAAGCTAATGAGAGCATCCCAATCCCTGATGCTAAATTCCAGCCGTGCCGTCTGCTCTAGATCATCTAATAAACCGCAGATTTCATTAGATTAAGGAAGGCATGGCCAGAGCTAGAGTTCTCCTGGAAAATCACAGCTTGGGTTACCTCCTTCGTCAGTCCTGGGAAGTCTTCCCACCGCGTTTCGAAGGCAGCGCTGAGCAGCAGGGAAGATGTGAACACTTAGCAACCCCATCTGGAGGTCGCACAACAAGCGGGCCCTCCAGCTGGGCTCTGACCACAGGCTCTATTTTGCCACATTACCAACCCCTCACTGGTACCGGCTTCACCAAAACAGAGAAACCAAAGGAGGACTAGGAAACCAGAACAGGAAGGATTTATTTCAGACTATTAATTCAACTGTGACAACCCCCAAATGTCTTTTCTTCTTAACTGATCTACAAAGAGCAAGTATTTTTAGATAAAATAATGACATGGATTCAAATCAAAGCATCCCGGAATGGTGTAGCTGTTCCCTCCCTACAAGCTAAACATCTGCAAAGGCGTGGTCAAAACAGTTGAAAGTGCTGATCTGGTTTGTGTTTCCTAATTAGTATGCTGAAGGAGTCCCAACCAATTAAAAACCTGTGACAATTTGCCTTCCTCCCAACCTCTACCACAGACCCCTCAACTCAGACAGGATTTCACGCCTGTGCAACTAGTTTAATCGACAGGAACTGGCCGAGCCAGTCTAAACCTTGCCCTCACCTTCCCTGGAGCGCTGCCTTCCATGCCACTGGGCAAGCGCCCTGCAGGCTGGGTCAGTCTCTATTTGCACCAGGGCTGCTGCAACCACAACCAGACCCTGTTCCTGCAATGCCATATTTCCCAAAAGAGAGTCTCCAGGTGCTTTGTATTCATTTGCTTGGAGCAAAAGGCAAACATGCGCTCTGCTTTTTGCTCTGAAGTTGTGCCAACTAACAGGAGGAGTCAAATCCCAGTCTGCAGTGCCTAGAGCCTTTCTACTCTGAGTGTGGTCCCACAGAGCCCTTGGGAGCTCTTTAGGAATGCAGGCCTCCTCCAGACCTTCAGAATCAGAATCCACACCTTAAGATGCTCTGCATACCATGGGAGACCTATTACCCTAGGGTTTATAGTAACGTCCAGTGTCCTCCAAGGTCACAAGAGCACCAGGGGTCCAAATACTTTACTACTTACTAAAGCTCATTATCCTCCCTTCCTAGAAACATCTTCTTTCATATCTCGGCCAACTCCTACTCATCCTTCTATGCTCATATCACACTGAAGCCTCCCTGACATCCCTCACATTTCAGTTTTCCTATCACAGAATGTGCTCGTGAAAGTTAGTTGTTCAAGGACAAAAGCATATCTTGTTCTACATCCCTAGCAACTAACTCAGAAGAGACTCAACAAATATTACAAGAAAATTGGCTCCATTCTCCCACTGTTTAGAGTAACATAGGAGTTAAGTCTTACCCATATGAAGGCTTTTACATTTTAACCTATCCTTTGAAAACTGTTCTTATACTTTTAATATAACTTTAATTGATTCATAAAAATTTTACATATTCCAGACCATGTGTTGTTTTGATACACAGTATATATTATATAATGTTCAAATTAGGATATGCATACCTATTTACCGTTATCATTATTGGAGAGACAGAGACTGCTCTTAAATTCCTCAACTCCAATGAGGCTGCTGAGTGCTGGTACTCTTGAGCTTAGCTTCAGGGTAAGTGTATCCATCCTCCAAAACATTGGCTGTTTCTATATGATTAAACCTTTCAAAATCCTTTCTTCTTTTAGCTTTTTCTTTTTTTAAGACAGGGTCTCACTATGTAGCCCTGACTGCCATGATTGGCCTCTTTTAGCTTTTTTTGAATTGCTACATTTTTGAAAAGCCCATTCACTGAGCTAAAGCCAGGCCTTAGCTGTTTTAAAGGCACACGATACATTGTAATCACCTTACTTGTTCTTATATTTTTCATATGATTTTCATATGAGTTTTCAGTGATTACTCCAATACTTCCACTGGCCTGGTAATGATCTCGAGCCTCCATTTCATTGGGGTAACCATTTCTGCCCCTCCTCTTGTGCACACACCCTTCTCCCAGCATAACAACCCTCTGCAGATACAAATCCAGCTTATAGGCATGTATTTTAGGAAGGATTATGATATTTATTCACTTACATTAAGCCTTTCTTGGCACTTCCAATACTTTCCTGCAGATACACAAGTGATGTTACTAAATCAGCAGAAGTAAAAGACAGGAAAATGGGCAAAAGAAGCAGGAAAAGTAACTCAAGAGTCATAATAATTAGTAACTCTATTCCTAAAGTAAATACACCAGAAAACATGCAGGTAATTAAGAGCACTTAGCAAGAGCTGCCATAACCTCTCAAGTTAACAATGAACTCTGGAGAGACTGTGGTCATGTATCAACTTGCATGAGAGAACACAGCCAGAGATGTTCTCTGGTAAGACCCAAGGGCAGCATCATTGTGCTTGTGAGCAAAGACCTGGTGAGCCGGGTCATGGGCCATAAGGAGCATTCAAATAAAGCACAGATGAACTCTATGCATTGTTCACACTTTTTCTGAATGTATGGTTATGGCACTGGTCACTAAAAGAAGCCATTCCAGTTGAGTCTTGCTATCTAAAATGGCCCTTGAAATATTTAGCAGTAAGTTAACGATGGATGCTCTTTGACTCAGAGATTTCATACCTAAACTAACAATACAAATAATTAAAAACACAAAAAAATGTCCAACAAGGTGTTTTTTAATAGAAAAAGGAAACAATCTACATGTTGATTGCTGTGGATATTGCTCTGTGTAAATAAAGTTCTGATTGGCTAGTGGCCAGGCAGGAAGTATAGGTGGGACAAGAGAGAAGAGAATTCTGGGAAGTAGAAGGCTGGAGAGAGACACCGCCAGCCGCCGCCATGAGAAGCAACATGTAAAGACACTGGTAAGCCACAAGCCATGTGGCAAAGTATAGACTAACAGAAATGGGTTAATTTAAGATAGAAGAAGTAGATAACAAGAAGCCTGCCACAGCCATACAGTTTCTAAACAATGTAAGTTTCTGTGTGCTTTCTTGGTTGGGTCTGAGCAACTGTGGGACTGGCCGGTAAGAGAGATTTGTCCTGACTGGGCCAGGCAGGAAAATTCTAACAACAGTTGATGAATAGGAAGATTATTAAATAAGTAGTATTACATTCAGACTCTAGACATAAGGGGGGAAAGCTTTAAAAAAATAAGGAGTCATGTGTGCTGCACCCACATACATATGAGAAAATATCAATTATAATATTCTAGAGTCTGATGCAGAAGGGTCACAAATTTGAGGTCATCTATATAGCAAGATGTTCTTTAAAATAAGAAAAGTCAATGACAGCATTTAAAAAGCCAAGTAGCTGGGACTGGCCAGATGACTCAGATAAAGTACTTCCCCACCCTGATGATCTGAGTTGGCTCCCTGAGCCCCACAAGAAAAGAGAGAGCTAACTCCAGCAAGTTGTCATGTGAACTCCACATGTGCACCCTGGTGTGTATATGTCCCTCAACACAAAAAGGAAAACAGATGTAATAAAATTTTACATAAAGTAGCATATATAGTCTCTTGTAGGATAGCATCAACCTACTACTAAAATTCCTGTCTAGAGCTAGGCATATGGAGGAACAAGCTTTTTTTTTTTTTTTTTTTTTCCCTTGGATTTTCAAGACAGGGTTTCTCTGTGTAGCTTTGTGCCTTTCCTGGAACTTGCTTTAGAGACCAGGCTGGCCTCGAACTCACAAAGATCCACCTGCTTCTGCCTCCCAAGTTCTGGGATTAAAGGTGTGTGCCACCAGCGCCAGCTTGGAGAGACAAGCTTTTAATCCCAGCACTCTGAGGCAGGGGCAGGCAGATCTCTGAGTTCAAGGCCAGCCTAATCTATAGAGCTAGTTCCAAGGCAGCCAGGGTTACACAGAGAAACCTTGTCTCAAAAAAATAAAATAAAGTCTGTGTATAAACATATATTTAGATACAAATCTGTATATATATATTTGCATAGAAAAAATTAGAAGGCTACTTACTAAAATGTTCAATCTGATATGTCTAAGGACAGAAGTTAATGAAAATTTTTAATTAACTTTTTTTCATACAATATCATGGGTTTTTTTTGTTTGTTTGTTTTGTTTTGTTTTGTTTTGTTTTGTTTTTGTGAGACAGGGTTTCTCTGCACTGGGATTAAAGGCATATGCATCACCACCCAACTCAATATCACCCAACCCCCTTTTTCTAGTTCCCCCAGATCCAGGGACAGATTCAATTTCTTCTCAAGTGCGGGATCACCACCAGACCCAGCTTAAGGGAGACTCAAAGTCACTTTCGTCCCTTTTACTGGACAATTACTTTGATGTTCTTAAATGTTTAACAAACTTTCAGATATACCCTGCTATTTGGAAAATGCTACAAAAATGTCTTTATAATCTTCACCCAGATATCCCAAAAGTTAAAAAGTTAAGTCTTGTTCTTACTTACCTCCTCTCTCTCTCTGTCTCTGTCTGTCTGTCTTCTCCCCTCCTGTGTGTGTGTGAGTGTGTGTGTGTGTGTGTGTGTGTGTGTGTGTTGATCAAATTATTGATATTGAGTAAATCCTGTTAGTTAATCTTAAAGTCTTACCTAAGTTTTTTCAGTTGCCCCAATAATGACTTGTTGTTTTGGTAATTCTGAGTCTGGCTATATAGCCCAAACCAGCTTGGAATTCACAATCCTCCAGCCTCAGAACCCCTCTCCCCCAATTCCTGGGTTTACAGGTTTACATCACCCATGCCCAGCCAATAATGAGTTTTACAGAAAGGAAATGATGAACCGAACTCAGTTGTCCTATCTCTTTGGTCTCCTTAACTTTGAACCGGCTCCTCAGGCTTTCCTTGTTTTTCGTGAGCCTTCGCCGAGTGCTGAGATTAAGGCGTGCGCCACCATGCCTGGCTATACTATCCTTGAGGAGAAAGGTATTTCTAATCAGTACAGTCCGGTTCTTCTGCAGCAGGCTGCTCACTCGAGGTTGTCTGGTGTTCACTGGTGACTCCTGTCCAGTTACCTCGGGTGCAGCCAAATCATGGGAATAAAGTTTGTTCCTCCCCAAGCTTCCCGCCCGTGAGTGTGTGATGCCCCATTCCAGCTGATGATCAGGTCATGCTTTCCAGGATTCCCTACGGTTCATGTTCTACTTTTCCTTTTAAGCGGTGACTCCTACCATCCTATTTAGGAGTTTATGTCTAAGAACAATTTCCCTTTTCCTTGCTTATTCTGTCTATCACTCACTCATCACTACGGACTTGCGGGGTTTCTTTGCTGCCATTATTCAGTTTGATGCACAACATTTTTTTAAATGTGTATGAGTGTTCTCGTTTTAATGTGTGTGAGCATTAATGTCGGTATATGTTTGTGCCTGGTACCAGTAGAGGCCAGAAGAAGGAGTCTGGTCCCTTGGGGCTGGAGTTACAATTACAGACAATTGTGAGCTGGCATGTGGGTGCTGGGAATTGAAGCTGGGTCCTCTGCTGGGAAGAGCAGTCAGTGCTCTTAAACACTGAGCCATCTACCTAGTCCCTGGAGCAGTTTTTAAAAGGTGTAGGGTTTTTTTCCTTCCCAAAAATACAGATAAAAAACTGGTCAGTGTCACAAAACTCCAGATTTAATGACAGTTATTTTTAATTAACAGATGTTAATTGACTCATGTAGCAACTTCCTTATTAAATATAAATTTCAAAGGACTATTTAAAACTAACATTTGTCTTTTTTTTTACTTCACTCAGCTTTTTATCCATTTTCCTGTAATTAGGGTATGTTCCACCAGGTGGCAGTAGTGCTCCAGTCATAATAATTTCTCCAGCAAAGCTTTCTCTTACAAAAGGGTGTTTGTAAGTGAAAGCTTTGTTGGAGAAATTACTACGGTGGCGCACACCTTCAATCCCAGCACTCGGGAGGCAGAGCCAGGTGGATCTCTGTGAGTTCGAGATCAGCCTGGTCTACAGAGCGAGTTCCAAGAAAGGCACAAAGCTGCATAGAGAAACCCTGTCTCAAAAAACCACACACCCTCCCCCCCAAAAAAGGGTGTTCCAGGGTATGGGTGCGGTTCACATCACCTGTCATGTGAGAGGTCCTAGTTTTGGTTCCTAAAACTACCAAATGAAAAAAAGATAGTATAGCCAGGCATGGTGGTGCACGCCTTTAATCTCAGCACTCAGGAGGCAGAGGCAGGCGGAACTCCGTAAGTTCCAGGCCAGTCTGATCTACAAAGCAAGTTCCAGACCTGCCTGGGCTGTATGTAGTATGTATGTCTTTCTTTCTTTCTTTTTTTTTAAGTGTATTAATGTGTAAGTAAAATTTAACCTAATTAAATATGGTACATATATTGAAGAAGAAGAAGAAGAAGAAGAAGAAGAAGAAGAAGAAGAAGAAGAAGAAGAAGAAGAAGAAGAAGAAGAAGAAGAAGAAGAAGAAGAAGAAGAAGAAGAAGAAGAAGAAGAAGCTCTTTCTCCACAGTGTCCAAGGCTCAGTCACCAACATCTGCTCTTTGTCAGTACCTAGGAGCACCACACCCTTGAGCTACACGCCAAGATCAAAGCTTAACTGGAGGGCACCCCAGAACAACAAGTCTGACTTTTGGCAGGCTTGAGCTAGAAGAATGAGACCACCCTAGGCCAGGGTCACCACTGGGGCTCCTGACCATTCTGCTGGCTGGGAGGTAAAGTCCATGGTTCCTTGGCCTGGGCTGGAAAAGTGAGAGGTCAAACTCTTATGTATTAAAAATCAGAGACTTCCAGGTCACATTGCTCCTATCTCTCTAGTACCGCTAACCATCTAGGGATTTCAGGGCAGCTTTGACTGTCTGGAGAGGCTATCTTCACATGGAAGAAGAAAGCAAGAAGTGTTCCAGCTGGTAGGTCCCTTGAAACTGCAGCATTTTTCAAATCCAAGTTGTAAAGCAGGAGGAAACTTAGAGACTTAGCTAAAGCCTCCACACTGTAGCTGAAGAGCCTGGCAGGGCAGGAGCTAAGGCTCTGCCCTCAATCCCTCAAAGATGCACAATTAGACCAAGTTATAGAGGACTCTTGACAAACAGGATCAAACAGGCACATGTGTGGGCTTGTGAAATCTGTGGTCACTTCATAAGGCCAGGCTCACAAAGCCAGTTCTTAACAAACCAAGTGGTTCCTCTTAGTCACCATGCCTGCGTTACAGCTAGGTTCCAGAACAAAGCTTTGCTGGGAGCTGCAGAACCGGTCATTTAGACTTTTCCAAGAGAGGGTGATGATAAAGACATATCATAAATGCAACTGAAAAACAAATGTGTTTGCTGAATGTATCACTGATACTAAATAGTTAAATAATCCAAAACTGGTAAAAATAAAAGTAAGCCAGTCTGCTTCACAGCCACCTGACTCACCTTCTGCACCCTGAGGCTGACGATGATTTCCACCTCAGGAGCTGTTTTCCGACAGGAAAGCCCTTCCCAGGCAGCGCTCCTCTAGAGCTCAGTTCCCCTGCCCTCACACCCTCCCGTCCCCCCCACCCCCCACCGTGTGTGTGTGTGTGTGTGTGTGTGTGTGTGTGTGTGTGTGTGTGTGTGCTCTCCCTGTCTGTGCGGGGAGGAGTTGGGGGTGGGGGGCAGGTGGAGGTGCTGGGATCAAAGCCAGATCCTCTACCACTGACTTATACTCTTATACTTTGTATCGTCTGTTGGTGTGTCTGCAAAAAAGGAGCCACAGAACATCCTACAACCCAAGCTGCCTTACGTCCTCACTCCTTAAATCCATGGATGCCGTTAGTTCCCTGACAAACTCAGAAGAAGAAAGAGAGAGGGAATGGAGAACCTGGGTGTCAAAGTTCATTTCTCCAGAGAGGAAGATTCTCCAGTGACCTTCCCCGGTTTCCGTGGTCAGCAGCTCATCCTGTGTTCCTCTTGGAATTTGCAGTCCAACTGGTTCCTAACAGACACCAGTTTCAAGTCTTTACCTTTGCCCTCCTTGACTGTTTAATCTCCAGACCCAGGAAGGGACAGGTCTGTGGGACTGCATGCTTTGCATTCAAGATAGTGTATGCAGCCAGGTGTCTGTAATTGCAGCATTCCAGAGATTAAGGCAGGAAGACAGCTGAGCACTCAAATTCAGCCTAGGCTGCACACCTACAGTGTGAGACCCTGTCTATAAAACTTAATTTAAAAAACAAAGGTTACAGCCGGGCGGTGGTGGTGGTGGCGGCGGCGGCGGCGGCGGCGGCGCACGCCTTTAATTTTAATCCCAGCTCTCGGAAGGCAGAGCCAGGAGGATCTCTGTGAGTTCAAGGCCAGCCTGGTCTACAGAGCAAGATCCAGGACAGGCACCAAAACTACAGAGAAAGCCTGTCTTGAAAAAACTTTAAAAAAAAGGGGGCGGGGGGTTACATATACACAAAAAATGAAAATAGAAGGCTTTATTGAAACTTATCAACTGGATCTGAAGTTAAAGATAAATTTTGGTTTGGTTTGTTTGTTGTTTAGTTTTTGGAGACAGGGTTTCTTTGTGTAGCCCTCGATGTCCTGGACCTATCTCTGTAGATCAGGCTGGCCTTGAACTCACAGACCCATTTGCCTATGTGCCACCAACACCCTGCTAAAAATAAGTTTTGAAAAGAAAGTTGTGGGAAATGGAAAGATGGCTCAGCAATTAAAAGTACTTGCAAGGGGTTGGGGATGTAGCTCAGTGGTAGAGTGCTTGCCTAGCAAGCGCAAGGCCCTGGGTTCGGTCCTCAGCTCTGGGAAAAAAAAAAAAAGTACTTGCTGCTCTTGCAGAGGGTCCAGGTCCAGGGCCTGCACATACATGGCAGCACACAGGCATCTGTAACTCAAGCCTGGAAGCCTTTTCTGGCTTCTGTGGGACCAGACACACATAGTGCATAAACATACATGCAGGCAAACCACTCATACACATAAACTTTTTTAAAAAATATAAAGCCAGGCGGGGGTAGTACACGCCTTTAATCCCAGCACTCGGGAGGCAGAGGCAGGCAGATCTCTGTGAGCTGGAGGCCAGCCTGGTCTACAGAGTGAAATCCAGGACAGGCAACAAAACTACACAGAGAAACCCTATCTTGAAAAACCTAAATAAATAATACTAAGAAATATAAAAAGATAGCTGGTCATGATGGTGCACACCTTTAATCCCAGCACTCAGAAAACAGAGGCAGGCAGATCTCTGAGTTCGAGGCCAGCCTGGTCTACAGAGTGAGTTCCAGGACATCCAGGGCTACACAGAGAAACCATTTTGGGAAAGAAAAAACAACCTGTACACAAAGCTGGAGTGTTGGCTTAGCTTGAAAACACTGTCTGTTCTTCTGGTAGACCTGAGTTTGATTCACAGCACCCACATGGTGGTTCACGACCATCTATAACTCCAGTTCCAAGCGATCCAAAGCCCTTTTCTCACCTCTGTGGACACCGGGCATACATAAAGTGCACACACAAACACACAGGTGAAACATTTCTATACATAACAAAATAAATAAATTATATATATATATATATATATACATATATATATATATATATATATATATATATATATATGACATAAAAAGGAACTGGGGGTAAAGTTCAGTGGTAGGGCATGTGCTTTGCATGTAGAGGACCCTTAGTTCCTCCACAACACCATTAAAAAAAATAAACTAAAAAATAAACCAAGCCAGGCATGGCAGCATATGCTTGTAAAGCAGGAGGATCATGGGTTCAAAGCAAGATTTGTTGTCTCAGAGAGAGAGAGAGAGAGAGAGAGAGAGAGAGAGACAGACAGACAGACAGACAGAGACTATGGATCAGAAGGGCTATGGATGCAATTCAATAATAGAGTACTTGACCAGCATGCAAGGCTCTGGGTTAGATCCAAAATAGAAAGAAAGAAAAGGAAAAAAAAGAAAGGAAGGAAAAATGAAGGAAGAGAGAGAGAGAGAGAGAGAGAGAGAGAAGAGGGGAGACAGAGAGAGAGAGAGAGAGAGAGAGAGAGAGAGAGAGAGGAGAAAGGGAGAACAAGGAAAAGAGGTGAAAGGGAGAGGGAAAGGGACGGAGGGAGGGAACAGGAGGAAGGGGCTGAACTGCATAAACATTTAGATTTCTATGCACTAAAAAGACACATGTAAGTTTGAAATATACATAATCATTTGAGAGAAAGTACAAAAACAAACATTAAGTAAGCTCATCAAAATGAGTCGAGCAATAGACAACTCTAAATTTCCACTAGACAACAGACCAGAATATGAATATGAATACAATTAAATAATAAACATTCGGTTAAAATGAACAAGTTTATTAATAATTAAATAGCTACAAATGAAAACTGCCGATATATTAAACGTTGCCTACTTTCCAAATTAGCAAAAAATATACTAAAATGTGGATTTCTCAGCCAGCACAGAGGCTAAAGTGCGTTCTTTCACATCCTGCTAGTGGTGGGAACAAAGCTTGGCAGAGCCTTTATAAACAGCAAGTGTTTGTTTTTTTGTTTTTCGAGACAGGGTTTCTCTGTGTAGCTTCGAACTCACAGGGATCCACCTGCCTCTGCCTCCCGAGTGCTGGAATTAAAGGCGTGTGCCACCGCCGCCTGGCTATGAACAGCTTTCTTACCTGTCACCCCAATTTCTGGATATCTGTGCTAAAGAAGTGACCTAAACTATTTACAAAGACTTTGGCATTACTGCAGAATATTTTATGTTAGTAAAAAATTACACATTAACTTAACATTTACAAACAGAGGTCTACCTAGATAAATTTTTTGAATGAAACATTCACTATCCTCATAAAATGATAGTTACAGGTGATTCTTAAACATCTTACAATGGTCAGTGCAGAGAGCAGCACATAAATATATTTTGCACATATGGAAAGATGTCTGGAAGAGGGTGCGGTTTCCAAAAGCTGGTCATAACTGGGAAGAAGAATTCAAATGTGTTTATTTCTGAGTTTCATACTTTAATCTACTTTACACTTGGCATGGATTATTTTTCTAGTTAAAAAAAGAGAGAGGAGAGAGAAATGA
Source organism: Onychomys torridus (assembly GCF_903995425.1). NCBI lineage: Eukaryota > Metazoa > Chordata > Mammalia > Rodentia > Cricetidae > Onychomys > Onychomys torridus. Next base: position 30,372,814 of record NC_050445.1, read on the forward strand.
AAGAGGGCATAAAGAAAGGAGAAAAGACAGAGACAAGGTAAGAATTACTCAAAGGAAAAGGAAAGCCTGCACAGCCCAGTGGGGCCAACCTGTCCTTGGCCTGCTGTTTACAGAGGAGTTGGTTTACTGCAATCCTAATATGGGAAATTGAGACATGCCCTAGTTCCTGCTACATGAGTTTATAGAGTGCTGAGCTCTCTGCAAGAACATGCATAATAATCTTTGTAGCAATCCCTGCAATTAGGGGGTGGCTAAACTGGAATTGTTACTTTGAGACAGGCACACACACACACAATAGCTGAAACATAGAACCATCTCCCCCCTTGAAGACAAACAGCGCATTAGCTCCCCTTGATATGGGAAGATACTCGACAACCTAAACATAAACAGCCTTGGTGCTTTTCTTCCCTTTAGAGACAGTTCACCGATTCCCACCATGTTTTAGCCACAAGTCAGATAGGTGATACTGTGTCTGTCCACTGTATGATAATGCTTTGGATCTCGCAACAAACTCAGCCCCTGACTGGCAGGACACAGAGACCCCCTTGAGCTCTGGAATAAGTTGTAAAGAGAGTTCTCAGGCTGTACCGTGAGAACGAGTTCTCTCATGCAGAACCTAATTACAAGTGTACAATTATCAAAACATTTATGGAGGATGCTAACCTCACACCCACTGCTGGGTTTCTGTTAAGCCAATACCCTTTAGCTCAATTGTTTCTATCCACTCTGGTGTGTTTTTAAAAAGGGAGAAGACAGAGAGTGTAGGGCACTACAGTTGCTGTTCCACTCCCTCAACGCACAGCAGGGGCAAACTGGTCCTTGCCCTCAGGAATTAAGTATTCTGTTCACGGTTCTTGAGATTCCAAAATGTTCTCTGAGGAAGTTATATTTTAACAAGATGGATGAATGTCAGCTCAGTCAGATGTATACATTATATAAATAAATTCTTATTTTGCAGCATTGTCCTACTTCAATTCATAGTAGATAGACCTAAGAAGGAATACTTCATATGATTTGCATTCTCTTAGATAAGCTAAATTTTGTAAGACATGCTCACAGACAGCACAGATAGTTAGCTGGAGGATGACTGATAATCTTCCATGAAAATAGCCTGAAAGATCAGCATTATATTCTTATGCTAGAACAAAGGCAGTCACACTGCCACAATGCATTGAACTGAATTCTGTTGATTTCAAATCTGTGAATTTGCTTACTTGGAAGTAGCTACTCTATACTTTGACACTGCATGTAGAGTATTTGTTTCCAGGGAAAATGAGTAACAATGAACCCTTAAATAGCTCTTCAAAGTTTAAGTCTCTTATATGTATGTGAACCATATATACATTGGAGTTGGGGGGCTCTTGAATATTAGATCCAGGGACTTCCATAGGCTGAGCATGTATCCTACCCCGAACCCCAGCCTTTCATACCCATGATTCCATTTGCTAGAGACACTGTACTACTGTCAGCTTTGGGACCCTGTGAGTTTTCGCCATGTTCAGTAGGATGTTCTGAAGAAAGTGCAATATGATAAGCCACATCTTTCTTAAAGTCTGGATGGTGGTTGTTCTCAAAAGTCCATGTGTGGCAGGCTCAGTCCCCAGGGCGGCTCCATTGGGAAGCAGCAGAACTTTGAAGAGATGGGCTGACTAGGAGTACCACAAGACCTGAGAAGGCGCCGCAGGCCCTGCTTCTTTCCTCCTTCCTCTTTGGCTCCCTGGACATAAGACAAGTGGTTTAGCTCCACATGGTCCCATCTTGATGTTCTGTCTTGCCATTGGATCAAAGCAACAGAGCCAACATAGCCCACGGTAAGCCCAGCACTGGGGAGATGGAGGCATGAGACTTTGCCCCAAAAACAAGCAAACAAGGTCTCTTATAGCATAAGCTAGCTTTGAATTCAATATGCAGCCATGGTTGGCCTTGATACTGCTGGAGTTACATGTGTGTACAAACTGGAGTTGCATTCAATATTCCCGGAGGACCTGTGAAAGAAGGAAGGGCATCCGGAGGCAAGAATCGTGTAAAGCAAACCTCTGAACAGCTAGAGTGGCAGCCTGTAGAAAACACTTCTTCCACAGCACAGGAAACACAGACGAATCCCAAGGGGAAGCCTCTGGAGGCCACACCAAGGAGAAGTCCATGGAAGGAACGTCAGTTTTAAACACTTGACAGACCCAGACTTAGAAAGCCCACTTCCAAGACTACTAGTAAATTAAGAAAGTTTATCATGTCATGTGACATTGAGGGTGAGGCCACCAGGAAAAAGTGTGCCAGGGTACGCACACACATCAAAATAGCCTCCCATGGGGCTGGAGAAAGGGCTCAGTGGTCAAGAGCACCTGTGCTCTTGCAGAGGACCTGGTTCGATTCCCAGCATCCATATGATGGCTCACAACTATCCAGAACCCCAGTCCCAGGGGATCCAACAGGCGGGTATCTGATGTGCATACATGCACACAGGTAAAACATTCAAACACATAAAATAAGTCTAAAACTTTTTAAATATCTTCTCATACTTTAAACCAAGTGGAAGAGATAATAAAGACTCTCTATTCAAGAAATATAAATACAGATGACATCCTGCATGACCCAGTCTGTTCACAAGCCATTGTAAAACATCCTGAACTTACCCATCAAGGGACACCATGCCCGAGGAACCTTGGACTGCCACTGCATGATAGCTCAATGTAATAAAATGAAGTGACGGTATCCTTTATTTATATCTTTGCCATGTGTTCATTCTTATTTAGGCCTCCAAAGTATTCCGCCGTTGATCCTGACTCTCGGGACCCTTCAGATTTGGTGTCTACAGTGAGTGACTCTCTTCAAGCCCTGCTTTCTTGCTCTGCTTCCCCTCTTCCTTTTCCACCTTCAACATCAAAGAACCAGACACCTCTGTTAGCAAGCCGGAGGGGTGGGGTGGGGAACAGAGGTAAAGAAGGTTGCTGTTTTAGTTTTGTTTTTTTTTTCCCACTTTGCAACGATCATAGCTTTCACAAAGACAAGCGGGCTGTAAAAATCAAGCATTTTTCTGATTCTATCCCTTACAATTTTCTTGTTCAATATCTGGCAAGGGCTCTTCCCTAGTTCCTGTAAGTCGGGAAACCTCCACATTTCCTCCACAAGTTCAGTGAATATTATTGAGCACTCTCAATATACCAGGAGCCAAATCTTTTGTGAGAGAACAGATAACCAGGTAAAAGCCATATTTATGCAGTCTCTTCAGTAGAGCAAGATGCTAGGGAAGAACCTGATGGGAGAGCATCTAGCGAGCCAGCGTGCTTAGGAAGAAGAGGACTGAGCTAATCTGGTTAGGAAGAGATAGGTTATGTGCGACTGCCCGAGAATGTCTTAGCCAGAGAAAACTGCAGAAGTGGAAGCATGGTGGGGAAAAGGATCAAAAAAATAAATAAACTCAGAGAAGCAAAGAGCAGAAGTCTAGATACCAAGGAGCTGGAGGGAGGAGAAAATGAGGAGGTATTGATCAAGGGGTACAAAGGTGCACTTTTGCAATGGCCAGAACCTCACAGTACAGCAATATGACTTCTGCACAAAATCCTGAAAACTTGTTATTCTAGATGTTCTCAGCATGCGCACAGGAGAATAGTAACTGTGTGAGGTAAGGGAGTGTGGCAATCATTTCACAACACACATGCAGCGTCAAAACAAGCTGCAACTGCTCAGAACGCTGAGACACGGAGGGCATTTGAGCACATGCTGGGTAAAATGGCAAAAACCCATCTCGAATGAAAGCAAATTAACTAAAAACACCATAATACCAAACACAAGAAACCAAAAAGTAACAACAACAATAAAAGGCCAAACTCAACACAATACAACAGAAACTCCATTGAGTCTCACACCTGAAACATACACAACTTTTGTCAGTGAGGCTTTACTAAAGGGGTGTGTGTGTGTGTGTGTGTGTGTGTGTGTGTGTGTGTGTGTGTAAGCACAGAGAACAGCCAGAGCTTCACCGGTCAGATGAACAAATTCCGTGAGGCCCTGGAGTCAAAAACGAGAGGCACAGAAAAGTGCCTAGGAAGAGTTAAGACTGACTGCTTCCTGCGCTGACTACTGTTGTTCCATTTCTGGTGGAGACTCAACTACCAAAGAAAGACATTGGTGTTGGATGCTCCGCACATGAGGCCCAGCATTTTACACCTGAGAATGGCAGGCAAGTAGAAATCACTGGTCAAAGGGAGCAGCCCTGACAAGGTTCTATTTCAAGAATAATCAACAAGCCTTAAAGACGTCCTGTGCCTTTAAGAACTGTAAGAGACACAGGTCTGGCTATCTTAGGGGGATAGCCTTAAAGTTCTCTTTGAGCCTTGCATTCCCAGCAGAAGTCACAAGCTCTAAGCCGTGGACCTTAAGCTCTTAGGGTCTAAGCTGCTATTGCCATGGAGCGACTAAGGTAACGAGAGGTTATACCCAGAGGGTGAAAAACGTAATTAACACGAAGCATTTGATTTGTCTTTCTCCTGTGAACACACTTGAGCCCATATAATAACTAAGTATACTGACGGCAGGGTCCATCATTAAGTGTCTCCCAGAACCTGAAAAACCGGCTACCACAGCGCAGGAGAAGGCCTGCCAAAGGGTGATCACAAACCCGGAGGGTATATTCATAGGGGCCAGAGCGTTTAGTCACTATATCCTAACCAGCTGGTCTCTCACCAAATGCAAGGGTCTAGAAGCAAAACTGAGCTCAAGAAGGAAGACAAAACAAAACTTTGGTCCAGTCTGGTGGGCCAGCCTCTTGAACACTACCTTCCATGGAGACAATGACTCTTTCTGAACTCTTATTTGGCTGATGGTCTGGAGGGGGGTTTCTAGGAGCATGACATTGGTGTCTACTCTCTCTCCCCATCAAGGCCCCACGCTGCTGCTTCTATTCAGCACAGCAAGCAGAAAGGCAGGCAGGCGTGAGCAAAAGAGGAGCAGTGCTTCAGACCTCACAGCTTTCAAGGGAGTAGTCCAGTCCTCCTGGAGTGGAGGGTCACGCATCCCTGAGAGACATCAATATTCTCCTAAAGAAAAAGAAAAAAAATGGATCCCTCAAGATGTTGAGCAGGAAGATCCTGAGTTCAAGACCAGCCTGGGCACCACAATGAGATCCTGTGGGAAAAAGAAGATAATAAAGCATTCCTACAACTTGGCAACAACAACGAAACTTCAACATTATTTAACAGTGGGAAATTTAACAGACAGTTCTCCAGGGAAGGAATAAATGTTTCATAAGTTGCCAATGAGCACATAACAAGATGATTAGGGAAATGCCACTCAAAACAATAATCTGCCACCACTCACATCCATCAGGATAACTAACTGCTATCAAAAATACAAATAGTGCTGGGCAGTGGTGGTGCACGCCTTTAATCCCAGCACTCAGGAGGCAGAGCCAGGCAAAGCAAGTTCCAGGACAGGCTCCAAAGCTACACAGAAAAACTCTGTCTTGAAAAAAAAATTACAAATAGTGAGCTAGGCACACAGTAGCCCATGCATTTAATTCCAGCATGCAGGGGGCAGAAGCAGGCAGATCACTGCAAGTTTGAGGCCAGCCTGGTCTAGATAGCAAGTTCCAGGCCAGCTAAGGCTACATAGTAAAACCATGATTTTAAAAAAAAGTAAAGAAATATAATTACTGAGAAGAACACAGAGAAATTAGTTCCTTCGTGTTCTGTTGGTGGAACTACAAAATGGCGCAGCCCGTATGACAAGCAACAAGCCGCTTGCTTAAAAAGTGACTCAGAACCACCACAGACCCACACAGTTCCACAGACAGTTTTGAGTCTATTCCCCCAAGAATTAAAAGCAAGGATTTGAACAGGAATTTGCACATCCACAACCATAACAGCAGTATTCGAAAATGCCCCAAAAGGCTGATACAACCCATGTCCATTGATGATGAGCAGATAAACAACATTGGAAAAACAAAGACAATGGGGTATTTTTTTTTAATGATATAGTCTTTATTTTACTTGTATATTGAAATGATGTCTTCATACATTGCTCAAGATAGCCTTAAACTCCTTGGTTCAAATCACCTACCCACTCCAATCTCACAAGTAGCTGGGACCACCAAGGTGCAATAACACTCCCAGCAATGAAATATTTTCAACATTAAATGGGAAGGAAATATTGACATGCAACATAAAAAAAAATGCTTGAAGACATTACAATCAGTGAATAAGCCAGTCACAAACAACAAATGCTATGTGGTCCCACTTCTGCAGGGTATTTTAAGTAGCTAAGTTCATAGAGATGAAATAAATATGTAGAATGGTGGTTCTCAGAAGGTGGTTGGGAGACTTTCGTTTTACACAATGGAAGGAGCTCTGCAGTTTGGTTACACAACAAAACTAAGCCATACACTGAGAATATTAAATGCAATATGCATTTCACCACAATTTAAAAAGAATAAGAAGAACAAGACAGGCAACCACAAGCTGTGCTTTAACATTTACTACACTGATGAAAACAGAATCCAAAGCAACAGAAGAAAAAGGAAGTACACAGAAATTTTATCAGTCTAAAAGAAGGCAAGACAAAAGTTCTAAATAGAAAACATGAAGTAACTGAGAGAAATAAGACCAGTCTAAAGATTACTGAAGGCTAGGCACACATACTAAAGACAGAAATATGGGGCTGGCTGATGGCTCATTGGTAAACAACTTGCCACACAAATTGAAGAAGTGACCCAGAAACCACATGAAAGGCCAGATGTGCAGATGTGCCCTCTACAATCCCACCACTGGGAGGCCAAAATAAGAGAATTCCTGAGGCTTGCTGGCCAGTCAGCCTAAATTCCACATTCAGTGAAAGACCCTGTCTCAAAAGATAAAATATGGTAAGATAGAGGAAGACACAGATTTTAACATGTAGACACCCCCCCCACACACACACACACAATCATGAAAAGGGCAAAAATTATCCTTTCTTTTATGCTCTTTAAAGTGTGCTGTAGCGGGGCAGTGGTGCCACACGCCTTTAATCCAAGCACTCAGGAGGCAGAGCCAGAAAGATCTCTCTGGGTTCGAGACCATCCTGGTCTACAGAGTGAGATCCAGGACAGGCACCAAAACTACACAGAGAAGCCCTGTCTTGAAAATAAACAAACAAACAAACAAACAAATAAAGTGTGGTGTTTACTTCTGTGAGAAAAAGTTTTCGCCATTTTCCATTGAAGTTTCTATTTTGCAAACTTCTTTTCTGTGCATATTAAACTTATCTTTTGTGGTGGTGGGGATTGAACTAAGGACCTAGTTCATGCTAGGCAAGCACTCTACCACTGAACTACATCTCCAATCCAATGCACAAAAACTTTTAAATTTTTTCTATCTGTATCTGACTTTACTCTTCATAGTATTTAGTGTCAGCATCGGATCTAGCCAGGGATGGCGGTGCATGTCCATAATCCTAGCATTTAAGATGTACTGGCAGGAGAATAAGGAGTTTCTGGGAAGCTTGGGCTACTTTTGAGACTCTATCCTAAAAAGTCAAAGCGGAGGAAGAATCCAAAGACACCCCTGACAAGTCCTGGCCCTGCCAGCACCAAGGGCACATGTACTCATCTCTCAGACCATACAGTGGACTCTGGGGTCTCTCTCAGATCAAAGCACTGGTTCCCACATTTTGAGCTCCCCAACTTTATTATACTTCTCTGTGTTTGTTCGTTGAAGCTTCCTTGTTAGTCATACTTTCCTATTCAATAAGAAAGACAGGGAATCTCTATTCCCCTGAGCCCCAGAAAAACAGCTCCATCAGCTAGAAGCCCTGTGGCTAACTTGGCATCTGAGGAAAACCAATGGCGGAGATGTTTCACTTGGTCTAACAGGCTAGTGTCTTGTGCCTTTCTGGGAAAATGAGCAAGCTTTGCAGCAATCATTCAGAATTGCAGTGGTCACTGTGTGGAAAGACAGAAGACATCTTAAAACCAATGTGAGGCGATCTTTGATTGACATACAGTTTTCTCAGAAAAAGGACTGAAAAGTAGCCTGTCTTTTAAAAAGACAAAGCAAACATTTCTAGTACATTAATAAATAAACATTTACAGGCCAGTTGGGTGTAACATCCTGGGCTTGGTCTCCAACAACACACACACACACACATACACACACACACACACACACACACACACACACACACACACACACTATAGGCTGAGACTCCGACTATGGAGAATGGGGGGGGCATGGTGGTGGTGGTAATCAATTGGGGTGAGGAAAATGGTTTTCTGTTGTTGTTGTTGTTAAGATTTATTTTTTATGTATATGTGTATATGTCTGTGTGAGCATGTCACATATTCAGTTGTCCTTGGAAGCCAGAAGAGGACATCAGATCACCTGAAGTCTGAAACTGTCTGACATGGGTGCTGGGGAACTGAACTCAGTGCTCTGGAAGAACACTAAATGCTCTTAACCACTGAGCTATCTCTCCAGCCCCATAGTGCATTTTTTTATATGTAATTTGTCTTAATAAGGTTAATGCTTTAAAAAAAAGAAAAGAAAAGAAAAGAGTCAAGTGCTGTGTATTCATCAGTATTCCAAGCACTTTGGCGGTAGAGATAAGAAGACCAGGAGTTCAGGGCCGACTTAGCTACACAGTGAGTTCTAGGCCCATCTGGGCCATGCAAGGTCCTGTTTCAAGGCAACAAAAGTGAACAAGACATAAAAACTCGGACTTGGGGGGTTTGGGGAGATGGCTCAGTTGGTAAAATGTTTGCCACACAAGCATGAGGACCTGAGTTCAGATCCTCAGCATCCATGCACAAAGCCCAGTGCAGCAATGTGTTTATGCAAAGCACTAGGGAGACCGGGACGACAGGAGAGCCCCTGGAGCTTATGGCCGGCCAGTCTAGAGGTTCAGTGCCTCAAAAAATAAGGTGGAAAATGATCAACAAAGACACTAGCCCAGACCTCTGGCTTACACAAACACAACACACACACACACACACACACACACACACACACACACACACACACACCACATGTGTCCGTATACCCCCACACAAATGTACACATACAGCCACCAACAAAGACAAAAACCTTCAGATACAGGGCTGGAGAGAGATGGTTCAGTTGGCAAAGAGCTAGTCTTGCAAGCAAGAGGAACTGGATCTGATCTCCAGAATCCATGAAAACAACAACAACAACAACAGAAAAAAAACAACCCCAAAAACCTGGGCATGGTGGTGAGTTTGTTACCTCAATTCTAGGGAGGTTAAAAAGGAAGATCCCAGAAGCTTTCTGTACAAGGCCAGTCTACCTTACTTGGCAAGTTGCAGGCCTGTGGAAGACAAAACAAAACAAACAAACAAACAAATAGGTGGATGGCACCTGGACAACATTTAAGGTTATCCTCTGGTCTGTATATACACATACACACACACACACACACACACACACACACACACACACACGCTCTCACAATTGTGCATATGGCATATCTGCATGAGCATACACAACTCAGACTCCTGAACTTCAGGCACCTCCTCCCTCCAATGGAAATATGAAAACATAAAAAGATGAGTTGGAAATAGACTAAATATCTTATCCACTTGGATGGGTTTGGAGAGCATTCAGACAGCTGTGGACACTGCTGCAGTCCCTCACCTAAAATCTAGTCCTCTGATTCCTTAGGATTACCTGCTAGCTGGGTACTGAGCAAATGGAGGCAGAGGACCACACAAAAAGTCCTTTTTGAAGGAAACTTGAAGCCCTGCTCTTTACCTGTAAGACACGGGTTTTCGTTCCTGGCTTCTAGGACCAGAATGTCATCTCTTTGAAATACAAACTCCAGGAAGATGACTCATCCTGATGGCTGAAAAGAGCTTTGCAGGCATAAACTAGTAAAGAAAAACAGTTTTAAATCTTTTTCACAAATATTAGTAGAAAAAGCTTTTACTACCTCAGCAAGTAATCTGAACTGACAAAAACAATTTGAAGGCAGCCGTTCCTTAATAAAAAACATGAGTTGTGTGTCACTGTGCCCGGACCATGGCTCAGATTTTATAATAAAATCCATAATACCTTTGTATTCATCTTTGCACGTTTCTCCCTTATGTATATGTGGTATTTTCTACCTTCAGGATCATATTGTTTAATTTGTGAATAGTTTTACTTAATTGGGCTTACAAAAGAAGTGCTTTCATAAATTGTGTATTTGTAAAACTTCCTGAAACACAGAAAGTGATCCAAATGCTTTGCAAGCTCACATGACTTAGGTAAACTTAGATAAAAATGTTGCTGCTGAGCCAGGTGTGGTGGCATAAACATCTCTGATCCCTGAAGAGGCAGAGGCAGAGGTTAGGCATATTAGGCATATCTCTGAGTTTGAGGCCAGCCTGGTCTACAGGGAGAGTTCCAGGCCAGGTCAGTGAGGGATAGATAGTGAGGCCCTGCTTTATAAACAAACAAACAAACAAACAAACAAACAAATCTTGGTTCCGTTGCTGGGTTCCTCTTGCCAGTGTGAGAATGTATATAAGAGGAATTCTAAGACAGAGTTAGAAGATGTACTAGTGTGCTCACGAACAATGCTAGTATAAAAGTCCACAGCTTTACACTTCCTAGTGTCCTCTGTAAAAGAAATGCTGCCAGGGGTTAACAACCATCATCTCTAGGTGTAAGCAAAAGCAACCACACACGAAATTCTTCTTAGAAGATGCTGGATAGATGCTCAGCCGTTAAGAGCCCTTGTTCTTGCAGAGGACCTGGTTTCGGTTGCCAGAACCTACACGGTGGCTCCCAGCCATCTGTAACTCTAGTTCTGGGAGGTCAGGTGCCTTCTGGACTCTACAAGCACCAGACATCCATGTGATCCACATACATACATGCAGGCAAACACTTACACACAGAAAAATAAAATCAATAAATTTTAAAAATTTAAATATTCAAAGAAAATGAGATGTGGTTTTAGTCATGAAAACTATACAATGTTATAAAGTTCTTTTTAAGTTTTAAAAGTTTTTAGTGTGTGTGTTTGTGTGTGTGTGTGTGTGTGTGTGTAGGTCCATGTGTGCCATAGCACACCCATAGAGGCCAGAGGGCAACTTTTGGGAGTTAGTTCTCTCTCCCCACCATAGGTTTCTGGGGAACAAATTCATGTTGTCAGGTTTATAAGGTAAGAGCATTTCCCTGCTGGGCAATGTACTTTCACTAAGAGGAAAATAATGTTTACAGAAAGAGACATATGAAAAGAGAAAGACAAAACCTAAATAGACAAAGAGACGTAGGAAAGAGAGAAATAAAGAGGAAAAAGAATGGGAGAGAGATGCTTATATGGCTAAGATGGTTTGAATGAATGAATTTAATGTAAGGATTGAAAAATCAGCCTTATTATCAACAGTACACGGCTATAAATAAAACTAGAATTTTGTTTAAAACTAGAATTTTGTCTTCTGTTAAAAATGACAAGGTTTTTTTTGGGCTACTGGTATGTTCTTTACACGAGATCATTTTTGTTCCTTCAGCCCCCATAACCACCACAAACAGAGGAAACAAAAATTTTTTTCTCAAAATAATTTTCTCTGTTTCATTAGACCTTTGGTTACTTAAACAAATTGTCTTCTCTGTTAAAAGGGCTGTTTATTTACCTGTTTTTGTTTTTTTGTTTTTCTCCAGAGCTGAGGACCGAACCCAGGGCCTTGCACTTGCTAAGCAAGTGCTCTACCACTTACCTTATTGTTTACAAGTCTGAAAATTTCTGTAGGTGCTTTGGAAATCTTTTGTTGCTTTTGACTGAACAGATAACTGTTTCACAACTTGACTGTCATCCTGCCTAAATGCCTTGGCCTTTTGACCTTTTGACAATTTGCCCCAATTCCAATTCTAAATGTCTTTTCATCTCAAAGTGGGGTTTTTTTCCAGAGAGCCCCTGAAAAGTCCCAGAACTTTGTTTTTCCTCCTTACAGAAAGAACTGTGGGTTAAGTTGATATGTTTGACATGTCAAATACAAGAGGGAAATATCAAGTACAAAGTAATACTAGCATGTGTGTGTGTGTGTGTGTGTGTGTGTGTGTGTGTGTGCGCGCGCTATTATGTGGTGTATGCATACATATACCCACATGTGTGCACATGCATATAGAGGCCAAAGGTCAACATCAAGTGTCTTCCTCTATTGCTTTCCACCTTTGTTTCTATCTTTTTCTTTCTTTCTTTTTTTTCCCCCCGAGGTAGGGTTTCTCTGTGTAATTTTGGTTCCTGACCTGGATCTCACTCTGTAGACCAGGCTGGCCTTGAACTCACAGAGATCCACCTGGGTCTGCCGCCCCGAGTGCTGAGATTAAAGACATGCACCTCCGCCACCCTGCCTATCTTTTTCATTTTTTAAGTTTCATTTAATTGAAATTAATTGAGAATGTCATTCACACATCTATTGTGTTTTGGTCAAATCCCCCTCCAATTCTTCTCCTATCCCCCACCATTTTCCCTAGCTTCATGTGCTCTTTTTTTTTTAATCCACTAAAGTCCACTTAGTGCTGCCCATATGGACTTGGGTGTAGGGCCATCCACTGGAGCATGGGTAGCCTTTCAAAGGCTGAATCCCTGAAGAAAACTGACTCTCCTTCCACTAGCACTCACCAATTGCTGAGAGCACCTCAGTTCTGGGTGGGACATCATGAACCTTTTCCCTGGCCACACTCGGGTCTTGGTTGGTTTGATCTTATGCAGGTCTTGTACTGACAGTCACTGCTGCTCGGAGTCCATCTGTGAAACAGCCCCGTTGCGTTCAGAAATAATGTTTTGCTGCAGATACCCACCACCTCTGGCTCTGAGAATCTTTTTTGCTTCCTCTTCCATCCACAGGGATTTCTGAGCCTTAGGTGTGCAGCTCCGCTGTCTTTAAAACTCCACCCAGTGACCAGCTGTGGGGTGCCGTATTGATCATCATCTACAGCCAAAGAAGAAGCTTCTCTTTGAGGGCCTTGCTAATCTAAAGGTCTGAAGATAAGAATCTGGGGAGCAGTTTTATATTCTGTCAATTTAGCAGAATCGTAGTATCGGGTTCTTGTCTATGGTGTATGGACTAGCTACTTAGAGCTTGGGGGCCAGTTAACAGTACCAGCAATGAACTCCATCTGGTGGAACATGCCTTACATTCAATCAGAAAAGAGTGGTTATCCCCATGACGTTTATGCCACTGCTGCATGAGTGGGTACATCGTGACAGGACAGGCATGATTGTAGCTCACAGAGTTCACAAATGGGTAAGATCACTGAATACTTTTCTCCCTGGTATCATAAATAGAACTTTACAGTACTATAAAAGCTAGCCACTGCAGACGAGGCGTCCAAGTCAGTACCGGCTTGACTTCTCCATGTCCTGTGATGTTCAAGTATGTGAAATCTTCAGCAAACAAGTCTTACCATCAAATTCTGAAGGGTAACCAAGAGTAATATCAATCTCCTGTAATAACCATTGACCCAAACCTTGAAAAGTAGTAACCATACTTGGCCTTGGGCTTTTCACAAGGTAGCCTATGGTGTCTGAGAGAGAGATTTTCTTCCTGCTGTGAGGTAACTCCATTTAAGATTTTATATATATATATATAGTTTCCACAGCGCTGGTCAGACCGGATAGTTCTACGTAGAAGAATGAAACTTAGTCCTGATCTCTCACTCTGCACAAAACTCAACTCTAAATGGATCAAGGACCTTGACATAAGACATGATACCTTAAGTGTGATAACATAGGGAATGTGCTTCAATTTATAGGCACAGGAAAGAACTTTATGAAGAGGACCCTATTATCACAGTTATCAAGATCAACATGAAGCTAAAAATCAGTGTGGAGATTCCTTAGAAAGTTAGAAACAGATGCCAGGCGGTGGTGGCGGTGCACGCCTGTAATCCCAGCACTCGGGAGGCAGAGGCAGGTGGATCTCTGTGAGTTCGAGGCCAGCCTGGGCTACAGAGCGAGATCCAGGAAACGCACTAAAACAACACGGAGAAACCCTGTCTCAAAAAACCAAAAAAGAAAAAAGTTAGAAACATCCCAGTACCCACGGTTGTCTCTCCAGCCACCAAAAAATAAATAGAAATTAAAAAAAAAAAAAAAAAAAAAAAAAAGCAGTGACCAGGCAGTGATCCAGTACTTGGGAGGCAGAGGCAGGTGGATCTCTATGAGTTTTAGGCCAGTCTGGTCTACAGAGCAAGTTCTAGGATATCCAGGGCTATACAAAGAAACTCTGTCTTGAAAAACAAACACAAAGCTAGAAATGAGCCAGTCATGGTAGCACACATCTTTAATCCCAGCACTTTGTAGGCAGAGGCAAGCAGATCTCTGAGTTCAAGGTCAATATATCAAGTTCTAGGCCAGCCAGAGTTACATGGTGAGATCCTATCAAAAATGAATAAACACGAAAGCTAGAAAGAGATCTACCACATTTTTCAGTTGTACTACTCTTGGGCATTTACCTATTGTGAATGACTGCCATCTTGGGGTATTCAGGGGTGCTCCCTCACAGAAGATTGGCCTAGCTGGGCTCATTGATGGTTTATAACCCCCACAAAGAGAGGCAGAGTCATTCTGAGCATGAGATTCTCCCCTGAGTTTCCAGCTGCTCTCTACCTACCACCTAGCAACTGAGTGTGGCCTGGGGGAGGGGCTGAAGTACATAAAGGCCAGGAAAGACTAGAAAGAGGCTCCATCTATGCAGCTACTGGAAGCCCTCATCCCTGCTGGGTAAGGTACAGTCAGTTGGGGGAGGAGAGCCCACATCCCTGTAAGTAACCCCTCACCTGTGCTCAGTAAGGAAGCCCAATAAGCTCAATGGTTCCCCAGAGTTAACTGTGGTGAAATTGTGCCTCTGCTTGTCATTGGGACCTTAGAAAGAGGAGCAGATATTGTTTACCTCTAGGTAATACCCCTAGGAAGAAATTTTAGTAATAACACACCAATGACCCAGATCCTACCATAGAAATACATGTTCATCCATGTTCATCACAGCTCTGTTCACAATAGCTAGGAAATGGAAAGAGCCTAGATGTCCATCAAGTGATGAATGGATAACAAAACTGTGTTAGGTTTACACCACAGAATATTAGTTAGCTGTTAGGAAAACTGAAAGTATAAAATTTGCAGTTAAATGGATGAAACTGTAAATAATTATTCTGAATGAGGTAACTCAGACCCAGAAAGATACATGCCACATGTTTTCTCCTCATATGTGGCTACTAGATTTGAAATTTTGGATGTGTGTCTAAACTGGATTATCCACAAGAAATCAGGAAATTCCTAAGGGGCCCTGGTGGAAGCCTGTTAATGAGATAGAACACGGGTGGTATGAACAGGGAAATGGGAATGATGGAACAGGAAGGGGGTCAATGGGGTGGGTATGGGAGGGCAGGGAAGAGGAGGGAGCATGGGGTGGAATAACTCAAACTACAAACCTTTGAAGATCCACCTTATTTTTCGAGACAGGGTATCTATCTTCACTGAACCTGGAGCTCATCAATTAGTGTGCCACCATTGTCCCACATACACAGGTGCTGAGGACCCAAACCCAAGTCCTTATGTTTGTATGGCAAGCACTTAATCCACTGAGTCACCTCCATAGCCCCTTAATACTTTTTAAGGTTAAACTCATAACAATACAAGTCGATAATATATGTAAATCTGTCAATATCCTTATTGTCACATGACATCAGTTATAATTCTAGCTATTACAGAACTAACTAAATCCACTTATCAGTTGCATTAAGAGGAATTCTTACGGCTACTTTAAGTCTTTTCCAATACATGCTGTTTTTTGTTGTTGTTTTTAATTAATTAATTAATTAATTAATCAATCAAGACAAGGTTTCTCTGTGTAGCCCTGGCTGTCTTGGAACTCTCTTTGTAGACCAGGCTGGCCTTGAACTCACAGAGATTTACCTGCCTCTGCCTCCCGAGTGCTGGGATTAAAGGTGTGTGCCACCACCACCCTGGTGGGCAGTTGCTGTTTTATTCTCTGCTTTCCCAAAAGCATTTCAAACAGTTATGATATATAATTACAAGAAATTCATGAGGAAGACTAACAAGAACAAATTTCTTTTTCTTTGGGGGGGCACAGGGAAAGAGGAGTGGAGAATGGGGTCTCACTCTGTAGCTCTGGTTGTCTTGGAACAATGTAGACCAGGCTGTCCTTGAACTCAAGAGAGGCCTGCCTGCTTCTGCCTCTTGAGCAAAAGCATGCACCACTAGGCCTAGCTACAAGCACAAGTTGCTAATAACCTTAACTGAGGTTGTTTCCAGCTTAACAGTCCTATTAGTGAAGCTGGATGACTTGATACACACGAGGGCAATCACCATAGCAGCTCAGATAGGACAGCCTTTGTGCCAGTTGCTAGGTGGATCAAACTGGAACATCCAATGACATCCCAAAAGACACCTGAACATCAAGCCAGAAAAATTCATTTGATTACATGGTTTGTCTGCTATCTCTTTAGCTAGCAGAATAGTGTACCACTGATCCTTCTTTTAAAAAAAAAAGTTTCATTTTTATTTATTGTATGCTTTTGAATTATTTTTATTTATTTCTTTAATTTTTATTTTTTTTTTTTGAGACAGGGTTTCTCAGTGTAGTTTTGGTGCCTGTCCTGGATCTTGCTCTGTAGACCAGGCTGGCCTTGAACTCACAGAGATCTGCCTGGCTCTGCCTCCCGAGTGCTGGGATTAAAATTAAAGGCATGAGCCACCACTGCTCGGCTGAATTAATTTTTTAATGTAGATGTGTGTATGTATGCCCACATGTATATGAATGTCTACTGAGGCCAAAAAGAGGGCATCAGATGCCCTGGAATTGGAGTTACAAGCAGTTGTCAGCCATGTAGCCTGGGTGCTGGGAACTGAACTCCAGTCCTCGGCAAGAACAGCAAGCTCTATTGCTGTTGTTATTGTTTTGAGACAGGGTTTCTGTGTAGCCCTGGCCTTTCTGGAACTTGCTCTGTAGACCAGGCTAGCCTCAAACTCAAAGATCCAACTGTCTCTGCCTCCCAAGCGCTGGGATTAAAGGCATGCCCTCCATGTTCAGGTACAGCAAGCCCTCTTTAGCTCTCTCTCCAGACCTACACATCCAACTTTTGCAGACATGCTTCCTGGGGTGCTTGAGGCTGGGTAACAACAATCTTGCCCTTGACTGAGCTAAATTACATCCTCAGATTTTGTGGGACCCCACTTTGAGTGAACTAGAGATAAACAGCCATGAAATATGAGAATACTCCCACCCCAAAGCTCTGGAATTTACCTCCACTTCAGTAACTGTGGTTGAGCATTATCCTGGGTTATGTTCCTTGAGTTAGTGTTTGCTGCCCTTCAGCTTCCCATAAGAACAGCTTCAAACTGTTCAAACTGCCACTGACACGGGCAGTTTTTGCACTTCACAGCAAAGAGTCTGAAATGTAGCCTTTAATTCTATTAAGGGTTGGCTAGCGGGGACATTCTTAGGTCACCAGTGATAGTTACGTTGTTTCTTAGACGAATTTTGTTCAAGCTACAATGTTTATCGTGTTAGCTCCTTTATCTCAGTATCTAAGCTCCTAACTGTGCTTAATGACACACTTACCAAGATAGTAATCATGTAAAAAGACAAGTTGGGTTTCTTTTTTGTTTGGTTGGTTCGTTTTCTTGGGTTTTGTTTTAAACATATTCACATAGAAGCTGATACTATCATAACCAAGATGAGTGGCTGGGGTGGTATACTATATTTTATTACATAAAACTATTTCTAGAACCTTAGGAAATACAATGTTCAAGAAAGTGATTGTATTGGGGGGGAAATGGTGTTCCTATGTTAAGTCAGGGATTGTCACCCGAACTTTAGCGATCTGAAACATCTGGTCTAGGCAGTCAGCTAGATTAGGGAAACACGATCGATTTAATTGAGCAAATCTTGGCTGTTAGGGACATTGTTTGGAAGGTATTTTTTAAACTCTTGGACTATCTTATTAGTCATATGGATAACTTCCCCATATAATGCAATCTCTCAAAAGTCTTGCTGGCAGCCACTAGCTGGACAACGACCCCTGTGAGGAATGAGCAAGAAAGGAGAACAGACAACTACAGAAAGGAGAGTCACTGAGAAACGACTAAAATTGTAGTTTGTGACAGGTGAATGTCTATGAAAAGAAAACACATGGTGACAGAGGACAGAGGAATGGCGGTCATTCCATTCAGCTGAAAGACCAACAGATGGGGGAGGGGACTGGGAAAGAAAAACCAAAGGAGAGCCACAGTTCATTCTCACCCAAGGCCAATAGCCCACCACCTTGTTCACCAAAGCTTGGCATCCTGATTGACTTGAAACACTTGTTCTCGTTATAAACACAGACCATATATTTTACGTCCTTATCAGTCTAATTCAATAAATTTAAATCAATTAGCCATCGAGAAATAAGCTTAACCAGTCCTGCTTGCTTTAAAAAGAACATTAATGAATAACAGAAGAAAAACCGCTTCGAAGGTCGAAATGCTGGCCGCACTACACTGTATAAACGGCTGTGACAGCTATGGGTGGAGCTTCTCATCACTTCATTTGAGGACTCCCAGTTTGCAAGCTGTTCTATGCACAATGAGTCTAATTTGGGGGTGGGGGTTGAGACAGGGTTACTCTGTATAGTCCTGGTTGTCCTGGAACTCACTTTGTAGACCAGGATGGCCTTGAACTCAAGAGATCTGTCTTCCTCTGCCTCCCTAGCGATGGGATCAAAGGTGTGTGCCACCATGGCCAGTTTAAAATCCAATTTTTAAAAACATGATCTGGGGAACAAGAAAGACAGCTTAGTCCATAAAGTGCTTGCCTCATAAGCATGAAGACGTAAATTCAGTTCCCAGTACCCACATTAAAGGTCATAAATGGCCCACCTGTTTGTAATCCCAGGGCTGGGCATCTTCAAAAACTTCAGTGTTAAGATGAGCATGGTGGTACAGTGCTGTGAATCCTAGCACTTGGAGGCTGGAGACAGGGAGCTACGTTTAAAAATACAATTGTTTAAAAATCTTTCCCTAGACTGGGTGGCAGTGGTGCAGCCTTTAATTTCAATCCCAGCACTCTGGAGGCAGAGGCAGGAGGATCTCTGTGAGTTCAAGGCCAGCCTGGTCGACAGAGCTAGATCCAGGACAGGCACCAAAACAACACAGAGAAACCCTGTCTCGAAAAACCAAAACCAAAACAAACAAAGAAAAAATTTCCCCAATGTGGCTACTGCATATAGGATTGTTTGTGTTAAGTCCTAAAATCTTTGGGGTGAGAAAGATAATCCAGATTTGGTAGTGTATTCTTTGAGTACAGGCTTTTAAAAAAAATTCTCTCTCTTTTTTTTTCAGAGAAGTTTTAAAAGCCTGGATCATTTGACCTTAATATCCTACAGAACTTTCTTTCTTTCAACATCTAGGAATAGGAAATATTTTCTATACCATTTGAGTCGAATATCGTAATATGTACTTGTGTGTATGTCCTTTCGTTTTGAGACAGGGTCTCTCTGCCAAGCTGGCCTCAAACTCATGATCCCCCACCTCAGTTTTCTAAGTGCTGGGACTATAGTGGTGTACTATCATATTTAGTTCAAAAATACATTTTAAAAGTTAAGTTATTCATGCATGTTAACTCAAAGATGCTATATAATTATTTTATTATTAAACATTGGTCCTAGCAGAGCAGTGGTAGTGCATGCCTTTAATCCCAGTTCTTGAGAGGCAGAAGTAGGAGGATCTCCAAGTTCAAGGCCAGCCTGGTCTACATAAGTGAGTTCTAGGACAGCCAGGGCCACACTGAGAAACTCTGTTTCAAAAAACAAAATAATAACAACAACAAAAATTGGTCCTATATATAAATGTAATTTTCCTTTTTACTCATTACTGTTTGTGTCTTTCCTATTTTTCTTGATTTTTTTTAACTCTTCTTAATTTTTTTTTTATTGGTACTTTTTAAGATGCATTCTGTGCAGGGAATCTGCAGTCCTAGGGTTGGAAAACTTTCAATAATGAAAATGTCCACTACTTCTTTCAGATCAGGCCACTGGAAATGTGCGGCAGCAGGCCTGGTTAGTCACACAGAATTCCAGGAATTCTTTGCCGTAAACCAGGGGTGCTAGTTAACATGAGAGTGGTTGTCTCCTGGCTACTGGTGAAGATGCCTTACAATGGCGACACTGGGGACAGCAGAACAGGCTGTCTGGGGGGAAATCTTGGCTGGGGTTTCCTACATTAGAAATATTTTATTAGAGATAGATAATCCAAAATTCTACTAAATTCAGAGAGAATAGTGTGAATTTCTTTTAAAGCCCACAAAACAAGCAAGCAAAAACACAAAACTGGATTACAGTCTGTGACTCCTGATGAAATACCTGTAATTCCAGCACTTGGGAAGAGGAGGCAGGAAGATCGGGAGTCCAGGTCAGCCTGGACTACATGAGACTCTGTCTCAGAAAACCGGGAAGCAAAATGACAAGGAGAGCTGAGGCCTGGAACAGTGCCACCAGGTAGAGAAATGCAACGTGGGTAAAAGGGCACAGAGCGAGGCCAGAGCGAAGACGAGGCTACCAGACTGGCTGATTGGGAAATTAGCTCAGCACCAGCGCCCTCTTCACTCTTCCTGCCCAGTAGGACCAGTGACTGCTCGCAGCACTCAAGGATATTTTAATCTTGGTGACCCCTGAAACATCCCCCTTTTCTCTGATCAAGCCATATTGCCTTAGTTGTCCTGGTCTTCCCCACCATTATAGTAAATTATTTTATTTATTTATTTATTTATTTGTTTGTTTGTTTGTTTTTAGTTTTTCGAGACAGGGTTTCTCTATGTAGCTTTTGCGCCTTTCCTGGAACTTGCTTTGGAGACCAGGCTGGCCTCGAACTCACAGAGATCTGCCTGCCGCTGCCTCCCAAGTGCTAGGTTTAAAGGCGTGCGCCACCGCCGCCCGGCTTCATTATATTATATACCAAGTGTCCTGACCACTTGTAAATTGTCTTTGTGATTGTGGGATGCAGAACTACAATAAGCCAAGATTATTCTTGAAGAAGAGGATGGTACATACATGTACCATAGAGGTAAAGCTGTATGGAGTCTGTGGTAACCTTTTGGTTGTCTCCTTACCAAGAGACACAAACCTCCAAAAGGATGTGGTTCGGAAAGGGTCTCTTGCTGCTTTACTATAGAACACATTATCTGTACTAGAAGCAAAGCTTTCAACAAAGTAAATTTGAGGGTTGGGGATTTAGCTCAGTGGTAGAGCACTTGCCTAGCAAGCCCAAGGCCCTGGGTTCGATCCTCAGCTCAAAAAACCAAAACCAAAACCAAACAAAAAAAACAAAGTAAGTTTGAAGCTTGTGTAGCCAAAGAGTAATTGATAATCAGGCACGACTCGGGTTATCATCTGAGTCACTGGTAGAGTGCCACAGTGAGAAGTAAGTTCTCCTAGGCTGCGTGCTCTGAGAAATCACTTGACGGGCTACAGCTAGACACTTGCCTTCTGCAGGAACGTCCCGTTGGGCTGTCTCGGGTTATCTTACCTAATCAGCTGGCTGACCGTGATTGGCTGAGGCTCAATTTTAGAGGGTTTTCTTTCTTTTGTTGTTTGTTTGTTTTAATTAAGTCACAGGAAATGCCTCCAGGAGTTCCGTTTGCTTATCTAAAGGCTCCAGGCACAAAGACAACCCTGACGAATCGTCTTCTTTCTCCTTCTTTGATGCTAAGAGGAACCGGGTGACAAAAACTTCACTGAGGCATAAGTAGAAATCAGCTAGGGACTTGAATAAGGTCACTTTGTTCTTAAATAGCGTCTATGATGCCCACGCTAGTCCCAAAATCCTGGGTATAAGGGGACCTCCTGGAACTGAATTGTGGCAGGGCAAGCTTATAATCTTGGCACTTTAGAGGTTGAGGCAGGGAGATCACCAATTTGAGGCCAACTTGGGCTATATCATACAACCCTGTCTCCATAAACCACAATGATTATTATGACTTTATATGTTCCTGACTAACAATCAGTTGTCCACAAGAAAATAGGACGATACTCTTTGCTGCTCATCAGCTGGACAGATTAGGACTGTTCACAGATAGTGTCGGCAAGGAAGTAGAGAAACAAGGGTTTTCAAAAAAAAAAAAAAAAAAAAAAGGCTAGTCAAAAATTGGTACCATCTTTGGGGAACAAGGTAAGTAATGCATGGGCATAAAGACTCAACTTTTAGACACACACTCAAGCCTTGGTTTTAAGTAGTGGTAGTCTGTGGAACCCAAGATCCTTTATACCAGTACACAAGGAGACGAACATATTCATTACAAGACTTATTGTAAAAGAAGAAACAAGAAAAAGGCTGAGGACCGAACCCAGGGCCTTGTGCTTGCTAGACAAGCACTCTACCACTGAGTTAAATGCCCAACCCTTTGGTGGGAAGATATTTAATAGCTAAGTGTCACTAAGCTCACTAAGCATTCCTTTAAAGTGGTCTGTGCACTTATAGACACTTCTGGAACTTGCAAAATCATTCTTTATCTTGTTTATGGATATTTGCATACACTAATTGTATGCATAAAAGTGCATAGGGAATAATAAACACGGAATTTACCTGGGGAGGAGAAAAGCAGCAGAGGAGCTTCAAACGTGTCTTTTGTTTTCTTTTTAGAAATGTAACTTTGAAGCAAATAGGTAAGGTGGCAATGGTTGAGAAGTGTTTGCCTTGGAAATTAGTAGCTGAGTTTTTGTGCTGGAAATATTTCAGTTTAAAAAAAAAAAAAAAGAACAAGAAAGAAATTCAAGGCAGATACTAGAACAGGAACAAACTTCCTTCAAAAGAAAAGGAAACACAAAGGCTGTCAGACAGGGAAAAGACATATTGGCCAGAAAAAAATGGCCGGCACAGGCATCAGATGCCACAGCTTCAATGCTGTAAGCGCTGTAAACCACTGTCTGCCTTCCAGTTCATTAAGCCAGTCTCTTTCTGCATTTGATAGATCAGAGAAAAGAATAAAGGCCTTTGATGCTAAACTTTCTTCAAGCCCCAGAGTACTTGAAGCATGAACATGCCCAGAGGGAAGTGCTTAGATGCAATTCTTTAGTCAACAAATAACAACGTTTATCTCACACTAACTTCATAGTGAGCATGTATGGCACTGCGTCGAGAGCTTTGTAAGGATTATTTCAGTCCACCTTCACAACAGTCCCACGAGCTAGACAGCATTGTTCTTCTTACTTTACAAAGGAGAAAACCAAGGCTGGCGGCAGGCGGGGAAGCAGTGGAGCCAGCTGAGCACTCGACCTACAAAGACGGCAGTCTAAACCACCTTCCAAAGTGCCTGGCACAGTCTGGCGCTAAGAGTTCTGGACCCTGTCCTGTTGTGAACAGAAGCTACTGATGTGGGGCTGGAGAGATGGCTCTGTGGTTAAGAACACTGGCTGCTTTTCCAGAGGATCCAGACTCAATTCCCAGCCCCTACATGGAGTCTCACAACCATCTGTAACTCTAGTTCCAAGGTATCTGACACCCTCTTCTGGCCTCTGTGAGCACCAAGCAATCACATGATACAAAGACATACATGCAGGCAAAATACCCACACATTAAATAAACAAAAGAAATTTTTTTTAAAAAGGAAACTACTGCTGTGCCAATTCTACTTCACAGAATCCTGTTTATTTGGTAGAATATTTATATAAAGTCTTAAAATTTTACCATAATGTTTAACCGTGTAAACTGTGTACATGTGATAACAGAGCAAATAGGTGAACTGAAATGGAGCATATTTAAATTAAACATTCCCTTTGCCCTGCACTGGGACATTGGATGACCTGTGCCGACTTAGATTTTCTCCACTTTGTCCTCTTATTTACTCTCTACTCAACTAGGCATGGTCTTTCCAAGTCTGAAGACAGAGGAGGGGAGAGTGTAGGAGACAGGAAAGACCTAATGTAGTACAGTATCATTTTAATCCACCATAGTCTAGTTTGGATTAGTAGTAACTTTGTTTCCATCTCTCCCCACTCCTTTGTGCTATTATTGTCATAATATGCAGTATATGTGTATTGAGCCAGGCTTTGTTGTTATTTTAAACAGGTTCTGGCCATGTAGCTCAGATTTACCTGGAACTCACCATAGGCCGGGCAGCCTTGAAGTCATCATGCTGCTTCAGCCTTTCAATGATAAGATTACAGGCATGCATCACCTATGTCTGGATCTAACCTATGCCCATTGCAAATGCTGCTGCCTGCTTTCTTCTTTCTTTCTTTCTCTTTTTCTTCCTTCTTTCCTCCCTCTCTCCCTCCCTCCCTCCCTCCTTACCTCTTCTTTCCTTCCTTCCTTCCTTCCTTCCTTCCTTCCTTCCTTCTTTGGGCTTTTTGTGACAAGGCCTCTCTATGTGGATCTGGCTGTCCTGTAACTTACTGTATAGCCCAGTCTGGCCTCCCCTTCCTCTCTGCCCCCATCTCTGTGGATCACACAGACCCTCCCCTCCTAACTTCCATCCCTCACTCATTTCTTTACCAAGGTCCAACTCTAGCGGGTACTCCCCGTGAACCCAAAAGCCACTCCGACCAGGGAAGCAGGGAAGCTAACTGCAGATCTCCTCTCCTTCAGATCCTTAAGCCAACACCCAGTGTCATACACCTGCTGCTCCCTCCCTTTCTGCCCTCCCCTCTCTCCAGCAGCTCACTCAGATCTTCCCTCCAATCTTCCTTCATCCCACTCATTGCTTTACCCCAACCCCCACTCTTACACACACTCCTGAGAAACCTGCAGGCCATTCTGGCCAGTGAAGCAGGTAGGTTAACTATAGATCTTTACCTCTCCGCCCATTCCTCTAAGTCCAATCCCCTAGTCTCATCTCCAGCTCTGTAGCAGAACACCTGCTTCTCACTCTCTGCTCCAATTCCCAGGCAATTAAGCAGACCCAGGTAGACCACATGCTGTCCTCAGGCCTGTGAGCCCTATCAGCAACTCCCCTCCCCCATCATCCCCACTCCTAAGTGTCAGTCCCAATACTGGGAACCACATTTTACAGAAAACCCCAGTGGCCACACCGATCAGGACCTCAGAAGAATTTCCTACCAGGTAACACACAACCACCACACTCTCCTAAGAACCAGAGAGGAAACAGAAACCAAGGAATAAAACACTCAGCCAGCAAAGACAAGACCAGATATCAGCACCTAGGATTACAATCTTCCCAAAGTCAGATGCCTAGATGCCAGCCTAAAAAGACAATCATTAACAGCCAGGACAATATGTCTCCACTAGAGCACAGCAACCCTACATCAGCAGGCCCTGAGTATTTTAACATAGCTGAAGCACAATAAAAAATAAAATAAAGTAAATTTTTTTTAAAAAAACAAACTTAAAATACCCTTTTGGAATGTAATAGAGGTTCTTAAAGAAGAAATTAACAAATCCCTTAAAGAAATCTATGAAAATAAAAACTAGGATATTTTAAAAACTGTTCAAGACCTGAAAGTGTAAATAGATTAATAAAGAAAACCAAGCTCAGGGAAATCTGGAAATGAAAAATTTAGGAACTTGAACAGGAACCTCAGAGGCAAGCCTCGCCAACAGGATGGAAGACAGAACCTGTGGCATTGAAGACATGATAAAAGAAACCAATACCTCAGTCAAAGAAAATGTTAAATCTAAAAACAAAACAAACAAAAAACAAAACAAAACAAAACCCTCTAGCACAAAACATCTGGGAAATCTGGACACCATGGGAAAAAGCAATTCTAAGAGTAATAGGAATAGAGAGAGAAGAAACATAGGTCAAAGGCCCAGAAAAAGCCTACGATTCAACAAAATCATAGAAGGAAATTTCCCTAACCAAAAGAAACACATGCTTATCAAGGCACAAGAAGCATATAGAACACCAAGTAGACTGGACCAAAATATGAAGTCCCCTCAACACACAATAATCAAAACACTAACCATACAGAACAAAGAAAGAATATTAAAAGGTGCAAAGGGAAAAGACTATCAATTACAATAGATGGAAAAATTAAGGTATTTCATGATAAAGTCAAATTTAAGCAATATCTACAAATATAGCACTATAGAAAGCACTAGAAGGAAAATCTCAACCTAATGAGGTTAACACACCAAAGAAAACACAGGAATAAAAAAGCCCAGATGAGAAAATCAAAAGAGGGGAAACATACAAACACAATAACAAAATAACAGAAATCAACAAACATTTCTCACTGATCTCTCTCAACATCAATGGTCTCAATTCTCTAAAAAAAGGACAAAGATTGAAAGAATGGAATAAAAAACAGGATCCATTCTTCTGCTGCATCAAAGACACACTGTAACATTAAGGATAGATATCACCTCCAGGTAAAAAGATGAAAAAATATATTCCAAGCAACTGGGCCCTAAGAAGCAAGCTGATGAAGCCATTTTAACACTTGAAAAAAAAAAAAAACAGACTTCAAACCAAACTAATCAGAAGAGATAGGGAAGGACACTACCCACTCATCAAAGGAAAAACCCACCGAGAGAACACTGCAAATCTTAACATCTATGCACCAAACACAAGGGCACCCAAGTTTATAAAAGAAACACTGCTACAGCTTAAATCACAAATTGGCCCTTACACACTGATAGTGGAAGACTTCAATACCCCACTTTCATGAATGAACACGTCATCCAGTTCAGAGGTTCTGTCTATTATCGTCATGGTGGGATATGGTGGAGTACAGGCAGGCATGATGCTGGAGGAGTAGCTGAGAGTCCTACATCTTGCAGGGAACAGGAAGTGGTCTGTGACACTGGGCAGTATCTTGAGCATATATGAGACCTCAAAGCCCACCTCCACAGTGACACACTTCCTCCAACAAGATCATACCTACTCCAACAAGTCCTCCTAATGGTGCTACTCCCTTTGGGGGCCAACACACACACACACACACACACACACACACACACACACACACACAGACAGAGAGAGAGAGAGAGAGAGAGAGAGAGAGAGAGAGAGAGAATATCATCCTGAATGAGTTATCCCAGACCCAGAAAGATAAATATGGTATGCACCCACTTACATATGGATATGAGCTGTTAATTCAACAATAATCAAGCTACAATCTGTAGAACCATGGAAGTTAGGTACAAAGGGCTTGGGGGGCAGATCTTGTTAGGAAAGGTAAATTTAATTAATAGTTATGGATTTGATGGGAAGGCTGGAACAGGAAGATTAAGTGGGAAGGGGGAAGAGAGACAGGGACAAGGGAGAGAATATAGGGAAAGACAGCTAAAATCAAGGACCATTTGAGTAGAACGAAAACCTAATACAATAAAAACTTCCTAAAATGTATACATATACGAAGATGACATAAATGAAAGAGCCAAACAATGGTAGATACACAGCCCCTTCTGATCATCTCTTATCACCAAATAAAAACTTCTAGGATTGGGTCACATCTAATTGAGCTGTTGGTCAAGGGGGTCTCATAGGAACCCCTAAACAACCCAGGCTGTTGCCAAAACTATAGGTTGCTCTCCACAAACTGACAGCAAGACCCCATTGCTGAGGACAAAGCCTGTACACCTCATTGAACATGAAGGAATTGAGCTGGTACCTACATAGAGCCTTCACCTCTACATGCTAGCATCTTTGAAACAGGAAAGTACTCTGCACATAAACACCAACATAGGCACAAACCCCTTGATCCACAATGCTGTCCTGCCTGCAAGATATATTAGGGCAATGATGGCACAAAGCTTGTGGGAGCAAGCAACAATACTGAATTTGACTTAAGGCCCACTGCACAAGACAGAACCCAAACCCAGCACTGCTTGGGTGACCAAAAACCTGAGACTAGATAGCCCAGGGACCTAGGGTAAAACCAAATATTACTGTTCTGAGAAAAAAAAAAAAAAACAATAAAATGACTCCTAATGACATTCTGCTATATACTCATAGATCAGTGTGCCTTGCTCAGCCCTCGTCAGAGAAGCCTCCTCTTGCAGTTAATGGGAACAAATACAGAGACACACACATAATGCCGAATGAGAGGCCTTGGAACATTCAGACCTAAGTGAGATGTCTCCATCAAATCCCCCTTAGGGCTCAGGGAACCCTGCAGAAGAGGAGGAAGAAAGAGTATAAGAGCCAGAGGAGCTGAGGACACCGAGGAAACCAGGTTCTCTAAATCAACATGAGCAAAGTTCATTTGAACTCACTGAGACTGAGGCAGCATGCCCAGGGCCTGCACAAGGCTGCATCAGGCCTTTTACATATGGCCTCCAGTTTAGTGTTTTTATGAGATCCCTGAGTGTGTGAAAATGTAGATGTCTGTTTCGTGTGCCTTCTCTTGGGCTCTTTTCCTTCTATTTGTTTATTTTGTCCAATTCTGATGTGTTAAATTTTGTCTTATCTTATTACATTTTATTTTGTTAAAAAAAAATAAACAACAAGCAGGGCGGTAGTGGTGCACGCCTTTAATCCCAGCACTCGGGAGGCAGAGCCACGTGTATCTCTGTGAGTTTGAGGCCAACTCCTGTAGTTAGAGTTTTTTTGTCTGGCCCAGTTAGGACAAATCTCTCTTACCCGCCAGTCCCACAGTCACTCAGACCCAAACAAGAAAGCACATAGAGACTTATATTGCTTACAAACTGTATGGCCGTGGCAGGCTGTTTGTTATCTACCTTTTCTATCTTAAATTAACCCATTTCTATTAGTCTATACTTTGTCACATGGCTTGCGGCTTACCAGTGTCTTTACATGTTGCTTCTCATGGCGGCAGCGGCTGGCGGTGTCTCCCTCCAGTCTTCTTCTTCCCAGAATTCTCTATTCTCTTGTCCCGCCTATACTTCCTGCCTGGCCACTGGCCAATCAGAACTTTATTTACACAGAGCGATATCCACAGCACTTCCCCTTTTTTTTTTTTTTTTAAGGAAGGTTTTAACTTTTACATAGTACAATTACATATAACAAAACAATTATTAAGCAAGAATTACAGTTATAATATTAAAGAAGATATCTTATCTATCTTATATTTGTGAGTCTAAGGTTTTATATCTAACTTATCTTGTATCATAATTAAGGAAATTATAACTATCTAGTCTTTAACCATATCAAAGACCTCAGAAGGATATAATATTACCTGAGAATCGGGAGAAGGATGTAAACATTTTTTGGGAGTCTTGCAAGAGTAGACAGAGACAGCTGGCAGCCTGGACAGTCATCTAATGTTCCTTTGTGAAGTTGGGGCATTTGTCTTTAGCCCACAGGGCTAGAGTCTCTCGGTCATTTTTCTCAGTGTCCTGTAGAATGTCTGGCAGTTTCCTCTGTGAAGCAGGAACCTGAAGGTCCATTTTGTCAAGCAAAGTTTAGTGGTCACCTTTCTATGGGTTCTGCATGTCCAGTCAATCAAGCAGTCCAGGCAAGAACAGTTTCTTGCCCAAATGGCTATTTTTGCCAAGGTGAAGATAAGATATGAAGTGTCTTTAATGCCCATCCTCCTCTCTGAAGTAAATCGGTGCTGCCAGGAGCAGACATGTCTCATTGTCCAGAAAGTCTAAATTTTAAAAGTATTTTAAATGCCATATTCTGTAGGTCTTTGAAGTATTTGAAGATTACCTATCTATCTGAAATATCTCTATGTATATCTAGAAGACTAACTAACATGGCTACGAGTATGATTATCATAGATGACTAATCATTAATCTATTTTTAATTATCCATTTTAATTTAAAAGGAGCTATACAAACATAATACCTCAAACATGATTAGAAATATACACACAGTATAACAAAATTAACTTTAAGTTTGTATCAATAGACTAAAATCTAAACCAATGTAAAACATTTTAAACAAGTTGTTGTTCTTTAGAAGTAAGTTCCCTAATCTACCCTTTCATCCTATTATATCTGTATCATATCCCCCTTTCTTCTTTAGAAAGAGATAGCATTGCTAATCAACCTGTTTTAAAGAAAAATATTGGTTTTTCTCTGTCCCACACCAGAGGGCTCTTCTGATTTGGGACACAAGAAGCTCCGTGGTGGAAACTCTTGTCAACACATTGGGCGCCATTTGTAGTTAGAGTTTTTTTGTCTGGCCCAGTTAGGACAAATCTCTCTTACCCGCCAGTCCCACAGTCACTCAGACCCAAACAAGAAAGCACATAGAGACTTATATTGCTTACAAACTGTATGGCCGTGGCAGGCTGCTTGTTATCTACCTTTTCTATCTTAAATTAACCCATTTCTATTAGTCTATACTTTGCCACATGGCTTGCGGCTTACCAGTGTCTTTACATGTTGCTTCTCATGGCGGCAGCGGCTGGCGGTGTCTCCCTCCAGTCTTCTTCTTCCCAGAATTCTCTATTCTCTTGTCCCGCCTATACTTCCTGCCTGGCCACTGGCCAATCAGAACTTTATTTACACAGAGCGATATCCACAGCAAACTCCAGCAACAGAGTGAGTTCCAGGAAAGGCTACACAAAGAAACCCTGTCTTGAAAATCCAGAAAAATAAAATAAACAAACAAACAAACAAAAAAACCACATAGGCTTTGAGACCAGTGTGTGTGTGATGTGTATGTGTGTGTGTGTGTGTGTGTGTGTGTGTGTGTGTGTGTGTAGGGTACAAACTGAATATGACTATGGTTGCATTATATATATAAGGTGGCTTTGAACAATTGTGTGCAGGGAAAATCTTGTTATTATTGAATTAGACACCAAGTTTGGGCTTTTCTTTCCTGCTTTAGCTAGTTTATAAGAATGTCCCTGTGATGGCTAATATGAGCGATTTGACAGAATCTAGGAGACAAGCCACTATGCATGCCTTTGAGGGATTATCTAGATTAGGTAACCTCTGAGTACACCTGTGAGAAATTATCTTGATTAGGTTACTTGAAGTGGGAAGACCCACCTTAACTATAGGTACCACCATTCTATGAGCTATGGTCCTGGACTGAATAAAAAGGAGAAAGTGAGCTGAGTGTGAACACTTACCCCTCGCTGCTTTCTGATTGTGGGTACAGTGTGGCCAGCTGCTTCAAGACTGCCACCATGATAGATACCATGATAGGTATAGTTCATGACTGGGGACCCATCTGCCAGGGTGGACTGTGTTCTTGAACTATGAGCCAAAACAAACCTTCTCTGAGTTGTTTTGTCACGGCAATGAGACAAGCAACTGATAGAGTTCTCAACAGAACTAGAGTTTGCCCTAGCTCTCCCTGCAATTGACTTAGGCCTTGCCGTTTCATTTAGAATGTAATATTTCAAAGGCTGCTGCTGGGCCCAGTGGGCTTCACAATTTGGCAAGTCTAATAAGCATTTCTGGACACATGGACAAGTGTTCTGTCTCTCAGGGCTCAGGCTGTATTAGGAAGTACCTTTCAAGGGGATACAATTCTCTTTATCAAATATTATGGAGTTATTCCAGAATGATCTACTTTACTTTGTGGGTTTTTCCACTGGAGGCCGACATAAGCACCATAGTAAGAGATAAAAATGTGATCTTCCCATAGGTTTTCCTCAAAACTCAGAGGTGAAGAAAAACAAAGAGCTACCTGTTTGATGGTAAGATCTGAGACTATCCTGGAAATCACCTCATTCAACACGAGTTTGTGGTCCTTGACCCACCTATCCAGGACCACAGCCTGTGTGGTGTTGGCAAGCACATCCCACCAACTGAATCTGAAATTACACTTGAATCTGGAACACTGCTTCAACCCCACCTGGGCCCCTGCTCTAAGACAATACAGCAAGCCCTAACAAGAGTGGTTGAAAATGAGGAACCAGGATTCTCAGATGTTATCAGACCACAGGAATAAATTAAGGCATACTAACCCAAAAGTAGAAATCCTAATAGCTTGAGTTTCTTCCAGTTTGATAGTCTGAACCAACCTCGGCAGCTCATAAAATGCAGCTTGTAATTATGTCTGGGAGTTTCCAAAGCAGATGATTCCCAAGACCAGGCAGCCACATTGCCCAATCCCGGCGGGGGGAGGGGGAAAGGGGGGGGCAGGACTGACACTGTTGGATGAATGTCAGTTCCAGAGCACGGCTGAGAGTCACACTGTGTAGAATGTGAGAGGTGACCACTGCATGGTGCTAACAGTGCACCAGGATTTGCAGGTATTCAGACCAAACAGTTCCCACATTACGATCCACTATGTTCTCTCTCTTCTATTTCAGTTGGCCCTGGCCATTGTCTGCCTCTACCCAGAGAAATACTGATGCTAAGGCTGTGGGTACTCCATAGCCTTCTTCACTACTTGTACCAAAGATTCTGCTTCCTGATGCTCGAGAGCACATGTTTGCACATTGTGGTGTGGAGAAAATGTTAGTCCCAGTATCCATGACACTCTGCTTCCCGGGTTCTCAGGCCCATTGCTCACAAAGTCTCTCACTGACATCCTGGTCAGCATCTTCTTTCTGTTCACTCTTCATCTCCTACCAGCATCTCTTAACACGTCTCCTCCACTGTCCAGTCTGCGAAGGTCTTAGTATACTGATTCAGTACCTAATACAACACCATCTCCACATGCTGTGTCCAATCTTTCAACTTAACAAAAGACAAATAAGCATGGATCTCAATTACATAATTTAATATCTATGGTCATTTTACCAGCAACTTTAGTTTTTGAGGGGGAAAAAGAAATGGGTGTTTGCCTATATCCAGGAACAAAATTTACATAAGAAAATTAAAAGTGGTGCCACAAATTGAGATTCGTTAAAAGATCTGTTCGTACAGAGTAGCTCTTAGTAGAATGATGAAGTAGGACAGGCTCATAGGGTTGAGGAAATTGGCTCAAACCAGTTGCCAAGGCATGCACATAACGTACTTCCTTCCTTATGAGCTAACCTGAAGTCTGCCTGAGGGCCTAGCAACAGGCCCAGTCAGAGTTCCTGATCATACCCAGCCAATGAGGGATGACCATGCAATGCCACCAGATTGGGACACAGTTTGGGTGCTGGGAGGAGAGTATATAAGGCCTTTCCCATTATTGAATAATCGAGTCTGATGTTTGCCTTCAACTGATTCCTGGTGTCTGTGCTGTTGACACCATGCCTTCTCACCCCCTCCCCCAAGGGAGCCATTAGAATCAAGCAACAGAATGGGAATCATTGGATTTAGTTTATAACATTCAGGTGGAAGCAAATCCTAGGTAGCTGGATGCAGAGGCTTTGGCCAGTTATTGAAGTCTAGACTGAGATATGTTATGCCCAGATCATGGGGACCCTCAAAAGACCACCACAGAGACCAAATTCCATATGTAAAGGCAAAGAGCCTGTATTTTTCAAGCTCTGAGCTTAGTCTGTTTGTCTGATGCAGCAGTGAGAACAGAGAGCCCTGAGCTCAGATGGGGTAGAGTTTTTATCATAGCAAAGGTTGGGGTGAGGGGATTTAGAGGGTTCAGGACCCTGATTGGCTGACATTTGTTCCACACAATTGTTTACTTTCTATAGTTAAGGTCATTAGTTACTAAAATAGTGAAAGAAGTCAAGAGTGGGAGACCTAGGAACCAAGAATACTGTTCCTTTGCTCAGAAGATTACAAATTCTTTCATACTACTTAGTATATCTCAAACAAAAGTATAGTATGTTGTTCCAGATGAGATTAGATCCAGTGGTTTTTGAAATGCTGAAGAAAAGATGTAACTAAAACTGTCATTTAAAAGTTAGGACCAGGTCATCATTGGCAGGAGTAGGGTTGTGGTGGCAGCTGACAGCCAGGCTGGACTCGATTAGAAACGGGATTTTACTTCTACTGGCTTATATAGAATATTGATGCAGACATCAGCTTCATGATATTACTCCACCTTCAGAAGGATTTGGATTTAAAAATCAAAGTTGAAATGTCTAACCCTAAGCAGAAGAATTCTTAGCGAGATCTCCAGCTGAAATCAACAAAGTTAAAGGCAAAATGCAGACTATAAAGCAATATAAAAGCCCTTTGTGTGAAGAATTGAAATAGCCAGGTGAGGCTCATCCCACTCCTTAACTACTTTATTTTACTAGTGATGACAACACCTATTCGTTGGATTGGTGTGCCTGCTGCACAGTATCGTGATCACTGAGCAATATTCAAACTTCTTTGATGATGTGGAGCTGAAATATTACATCAGAGCCATTATAGTTGTCCTTGAGACGCTTGCAGGATGCTAGATATAAAGTTACATGAGGTAACACTAGTTTTCCTCTCTTTGAGAAGGTGTACTAACTTGTCATCAGATAGTTGTACATCTTTAGATGGAATTCATTCAGTCATCCTCTGTGCTGGCTAGTTTTACGTCAACTTGACACAAGCTGGAGTCATTGGAGAGGAGAGACCTCAACTGAGAAAAGACGCCGTAAGATTGGACTGTAGGCAAACCTGTATGTAGAGCATTTTCTTATTTAGTGATTGATGGAGGAGGGCAACCCATTGTGGGTGGGGCCATCCCTGGGCTGGTGGTCCTGGGTTCTATAAGAAAGCAGGCTGAGCCAACCATGTGGTAAAAAGCCAGTAAGAACACTCCTCCATGGCCTCTGCATCAGCTCCTGCCTCCAGTTTACTGCCCTGTTTGAGTTCCTATCCTGACTTCCTTCAGTGATGAACAGCGCTGTGGGAAGAGTAAGTCAAATAAACCCTGTCCTCTTCAGCTTGCCTTAGTCATGGTGTTTCATCACAGCCATAGAAACCCTAACTGAGACACTCTCTTTGGGAGAATTGGTCCTAGGAAATTGTTTTCGGAAGATGAAATAAGGGAAGCCTTGGGTTATAGGAAAAGTAGACTGCCAGTGGTGAAAACTGACTCCAAAGAACAATCCAAGAAAGAACTGGATTTTAAGAGTGCGTACAGTTGTGAAGTGTGAGGTACCAGAGATTTTGAGAGGATGGGAACAGCCGACGGTAATGCAAAACAATGCCGAAACCAGAAGAGTGATGCTTTGTGCTATGAGCTAGGAAAAGAGGCGTGAACGAACAAGGCAGCAGAGGAAGGGCTGGAAGCTTGGCATTCACAGTTCTGGAGGAGAGGGGTTGGAAGAGGGTGCTAGCACTGGCTGACCAGGAACTTGCAAAGATTGACCAGTCTAGCCTTGAACTTGCAAGGATCTACCTGATCCTGCCTCCTAGTGCAAGGGCTGGGATTAAAGGCATGTACCACCATGCCCAGCAGCCATTCACATTGTGAAGCCTCCTAGAAATGAATCAATACTTAACATAACATCAAAGACAAAAGCAAAACATACATTTGAAAATTGGCATAAGAAAAGTTAAAAACAGTAAAGGGAGGTCTGTTGTCTGTAAAACAGAGTACTATTAGAGATTTGCTTTCTAACAGTGAACTGTATATAAGGCTTATCCACAGCAATAGTTAAGTGTTATAACAAACACAAGCCAAGACTCTCATAACCCTTCAGATTACATAAAAACCTGGCAAAGAGTTTTGCAGAAAGTAGGCATTCCATCAATATTTTTTGATTTAAGAAATGAAGAAATGGAAATAGAATGTATCACAAAATATTCTGAGGAGACAGTAAGACAGCTTTTAACTGCAAATAGGTATAATAAAAATGTGTGTGGTAATTTAACAAACAAGAAAGTTCTTATGTGATAAATGGACATACATACAGGGCCTTATTAAAACCTGAGAAAGATCTAGCAAAGAATTTCTCTCATGGATTCTTATTACCTGTAAACCATGATGCAAAACAATCTGTACCAAAGTATCAGAAAATACTTCGACTTCCAACCCTGTACATTAAAAAAATCAGAAAAATCATTAGGGATGGAAACAGATTGATAAGTACACCCTAGGCGGATAATTCAAGAAGATAATTTAAGGCAGTAATATTAGTAACACATACACCAGAAACACCTGGCAGAAGCATTTCTTAGAAGCTCATCACATTTATCTCCATAAGTACGCAGTTTTTTATAAAACTTCTTTTGAGAAATTTCAAATGTACAAAAATGGTAAAAAGAACAGCATTATAAAGACTGCTATATCCTTCATCAAATTCCCTAATATTAATCCCCCCTTTTGGCTTTATTTTTGAGACAAGATTTCTCTGTGTTACCCTGGCTGTCCTGGAACTTGCTCTGTAGACCAGGCTGGCCTCGAACTTACAGAGATCTGCCTGCCTCTGCCTCTCGAGTGTTGGAATTAAAGGCGTGCATCACTACCACCTTGCATTCTTTTGTCTTTTAACTAACAAGAGTTGCCTACCCTTGATATTTCCCACTGAGGTTGGATTTTTGGTGTATGTTATCTATTCTGCACAATACCCCATGTTCTATGTTTGTTCCCTGTGCTTACACTCACACTGATCTACTTTTGGCTCAAATAATAGATGATGCACCACATGAGCTTTAGTCCTGTTGGTGATCTTAAGGATCTCACATAACACACACACACACACACACACACGCACGCACGCACGCACGCACGCACGCACACGCACGCACGCACGCGGACACGCGCGCGCGGTTAAGTAGGTCTTACCCAATGGAAAAGAATTCTGAGAAACTGTAGCTGCTTAGCTACTTTACTTTGCCACAATAAAAACCTGCACTCAGAAAACTATATTCAAGTTAGGCCTGGAGATACAAGCCTGTGATCTCAGAAGATGGCAAGTTCAAGGCTAGCCTGGGCAACTTAGCAAGACCCTGCCTCAAAATGAAAAGTAACAAAAGGACTAGGAATACATACAGCACATGTTCAGTAGTAGAGCACTTGCCTATCATGCATAAGGTTCTGAGTTCAGTCTCCAATACTACAAATAATAATGAAGCAAAACCCTATATTCAAAAGCTAACTGAATTTAAAACCCTTACATTCAAAAGATATTTGGATTAGTAATTTCCTCTGTACAATTATCAATTTAGTATACAATTAGGTTCGATTAAGAAGATTTCACTTCTTCATTTATTTAGAGAACTCTCATTTCCACCCTATACTCTTCACTCTATTCTTTTAAAATTAGTTTTTATTATTCTGTGTACGTATGTAGGATATACGAACATCAGCACACAAGTGCCACGATGTTCACATGGAGGGCAGAGTGTCTATTTTGAAATCAGTTTTCTCCTAGCTTTACAAGGGTTCTCAGTCTTGAACTTGGGGCATCAGGTTTGCATAGCAAGCCCTTTGCCTACTAAGCCATCTTGCTGGTCCTTCATTCTATTCTGACCCATCCATGCCTTCTAGATGTTATTATTCTTTCAAACACACATGCAGACAAAGTAGTCTTTCCTTGTCCACAAAGAATATGTTTCAAGACTCCTAGCAGAAGCCTGAAACTGAAGCTAGAACCACACTTTATATTTGTTTTGTTTTGTTTACAATGCATATACACCCATGACAAAATTCATTTAAGCATTTAGGTAAAATAAGAGATGGAAAATGATAACTAAAACAACAGAACAATTGTAACAATGCACTGTTGTTAATTTGACAGTCTCACTTGGGGGCTTGCTGTGGATATCGCTCTGTGTAAATAAAATTCTGATTGGCCAGTGGCCAGGCAGGAAGGATAATGTAGGCGGGACAAGAGAGAAGAGAATTCTGGGAAGTAGAAGGCTGGGGAGAGACACTGCCAGCCGCCGCCATGAGAAGCAACATGTAAAGACACTGGTAAGCCACAAGCCATGTGGCAAAGTATAGATTAATATAGAAATGGGTTAATTTAAGATAGAAGAAGTAGATAACAAGCAGCCTGCCATGGCCATACAGTTTGTAAGCAATATAAGTCTCTGTGTGCTTTCTTGGTTGGGTCTGAGCGACTGTGGGACTGGCGGGTGAGAGAGATTTGTCCTGACTGTGGGCCAGGCAGGAAAACTCTAACTACAGGGGCTATTACTAAGTAAAATAAGGGTGAGTTGAACATAAACATTGTAGTACTTTGGCAGTTGATCTGGTAACTGAGACAGCTACTCAGTGACTAGCAGATGGGTAGCATATACTACATGGGTAAGTTGTGCAAAGGGAGACTCTCATTCCAGGTAAGACAGAGTAGGATGGTGAAAAATGCTATAACTCTATTCAATGAAATGGAATTTAAAGCATGAATTCTAGGATAGTGGTGCACAGCTGTAATCCCAGTTCTCAGAAGGCAAAGGCAGGAAGATGGCTCCAAGTTTAGGGTCTGCCAGGTCTACATACTGAGTTCCAAAGCAGCTAGGGACAGGAAGTGAAACCTTTTCTCAACTTCTCTGATTCTCAAAACAGGAA
Source organism: Onychomys torridus (assembly GCF_903995425.1). Taxonomy (NCBI): domain Eukaryota; kingdom Metazoa; phylum Chordata; class Mammalia; order Rodentia; family Cricetidae; genus Onychomys; species Onychomys torridus. The sequence goes on from NC_050445.1 coordinate 30,410,948, forward strand.
AAAAAGCAAAACAAAACCCTCGACCTTATGAATTCTTTGTTTCTGGAATTTTTCATCTAAAATTTAAGACCACAGGTGACCACAAGTAGCTGAAACCACAGAAAGCAAAATTTCTGAAGGTGGTCAAGAGTAGGCTCTTCTAAGACTACACAGTTCTCCTTTCCTCCTTTGCCAAGAGATAAGGTATCATATCGCACCTTCTATACAAGCAAACAAACAGTTTCATGCAGAGAACTAGAGAGATGGCGCAGCAGTTAAGAGCACTTACTGATCTTGCAAAAGACCCAGGTTTGGTTTCCAGCAGCTACATCAGGTGGGTCACAACTGCCTATAACTCCTATTCCAGGGGATCCGATGCCCTCTTCTGGCCTCCTCAGACACCTGCATATACACAGTGCACATAGACAAGCAGGCATACACACATAAATTCAAATAAAAATTTAGCACAAATTCACAAAGAATATTTTCAAGAACTCTGTGTGGCTGCTTGAATATGAATTGGTCCCATAGGTTCATACATTTGAATGCTTAGTCACCAAGGAGTGGAACTGTTTGACAGGATTAGAAGGATGAGGAGGTGCGGCCTTGTTGGAGGAAGTATGCCACTGGGGATGGGTTTCGAGACTTTGAAAGCCCATGTCAGGTCCAGTCTTGCTCTCTCTCTGACTGCAGCTCAGGATGTAGCTCTCAACTACTTCTCCAGCACCATGCCTGCCATGCCTGCTGCCATGTTCCCTGCCATGATGATAACAGACTAAGCCTCTGAAACTGTGGGCAAGCCCCTAATTAAATGCTTTTTCTTATAACAGGTGCCATGGTCATGGTGTCACTTCACAGCAACAGAACACTGACTAAGACATTCTGTATCTCATTAACATACCCAAAGGTAGTGTGAGTAAGATGTTGTGATAAAATAATGACATGAATATCTTTTGTTAAATGTTAAGAACACAGTACCCTAAGACATTTCATGAGTCTAGAAGCAAGATTTTCATAGGCAAAAGTTAGTCTGGTAAATGGGAGATTCCAGTTGAAGGTATTATCAAGATCCTCATAATTAAAGAATTTGGGTTGAATCTGGAATTCCACAGAGGGAATTCCATGTGTACTCCTCTGTAGGAAAGCTGGTCTGAATCCAGTCCTATGACTCTATTTCCATTCACATCTATTTAGCTTCTAAGAGTTCCTGACCATTAAGTGACAAAGAATGTGTTATCCATAAAAATGACATTATTTCATAAAAAAAAACAAACTGTGATCAGCTATGTACCAATGAACCCAGTTGGAAATCCAGAAGCTTCTAAAAGGCTGCTTACTTCTTTTTTTTTTTTTTTTTTTTTTAAAGTTGAACACATTAATGTGGAATCAGATCTGGCTGACCAGTAGGATGATCCAGTGTCTGTCAGAATGCAGAATTCGGTATTTCCATCTGGAAATACTGGCTAGATGTAAAAAAGGGAGAAAGGGTGGGACACAGCAGAGCTCAACCCATTTCCGTCATTAGCTGAAGCAGTGGTAGGGATTACTCTAGCGCTTCCTACTACATTTCCCTTCCGGTTTCCTGTGGATGTGTGAGTGCTCAAGGGGTCCAAGGGTGCTGAGACAAACTCACACAAACTGTTGACTAAAGTGTCTGTAAGAATTTACAGTGCCAGATAGTATTGTTCTGATGTTCACACAGCACAAAAGGAAGCTGTTCTGTTCCTGCTTAGATCACATTCTGGCTTGGCTCATCATACACTCCAGGAACACTGTCTGGGGTAGGAGCTTGCTGCATGTCCACCCACATGTGGCAGCACTGGGCTGTGGGAGGAGGTGGACAGATAGGCTGTGTCCAGTGACAAAGGACTTGCACCTACTTTTGCATGTGCTGAGGCCTTAGAAGTTGTCAAGATAAAGTGAGTGTCTGTTCACCAGACCACTGAGAGGCATCTTGGGAACTCTCCACAACACAGCAGAGAGAACTCAGCTTGTACGGAATCTTTTCGGGACTAAGAGAGACCAAGAGAGCACAGTCAGTTCTACAGAGCAGCCAGCTGTTCATTTTCTAAGAAAGATCCATGGTAGTTTTAAAACAAGTCTAAACCAGGCATGGGATGGTGGCACATGCTTTTAATCTCAGCAGATCTCTAAGAGTTTGAGGCTGGACTGGTCTACATAGTGAGTTCCCAGCCAGCCAATGCTCATATAGTGAGACCCTCTAAAAACAAACACACAAGAGTGTTCCATGGTATCCAGAAGAGAAACAACATAGAGAAAGCATAAACTTTGGTGTCCAAAGTTCAGGATCTTAGTGCCAGTATGTCAACATTTGACTATATAATCTCATAATGGGTAAGTTTAAATTCCTCTTTATTGGGTTTCTTTGTGTGGTTTATTTGTATTATTTTTGTTGTTACTGTTTTTTAGATAGGTTCTTACTTTGTAACTCAGGCTGAAGGCCTCCAACTGATCATCCTCCTGCCTCAGCTTCCTGAGGTGCCAGGATTACATACCATTATACCTGTTTTTTTTTCTTGTTTTTCAATCTATAAAATGATAGTAATAATAATAATTAGTAGTAGCGGGCTGGAGAGATGGCTCAGTAGTTAAGGGCACCGACGGCTCTTCCAGAGGTCCTGAGTTCAATTCCCAGCAACCACATGGTGGCTCACAACCACTTGTAATGAGATCTGGCACCCTCTTCTGGCCTGCAGGGATACATGCAGGCAGAATACTGTATACATAATAAATAAAAATAAATCTTAAAAAAAATAATTAGTAGTAGCAGTAGTAGTAATAATGGCCTGACAGTGGTGGCACACACCTTTAAACCCAGCACTCGGGAGGCAGAGGCAGGCGATCTCTGTGAGTTCGAGGCTAGCCTGGTCTATAGAGCAAGATCCAGGACAGGCACCAAAAACTACACAGAGAAACTCTGTCTCAAAAAACCAATAATAATTAATAATAATAATAACAATGCCAATCTAAGATGGCCTATCTAACAACAATAAAACGATAGAAATAAGCTATTTCAAACAAACATAACCAAGAAGGATTTAAGCCTGTTCGTTATGATATTATAGCACTGTGAGACTCAAATATTACGGTTTTTGCCTTTTGCAGAGTGTGAAATTACCCTCAAAATTCAGACAAAGCAAAACAAAGGTGGCTGATCTCTTTTCTCCAGTAAGACTCAGTGCCTGGGGGTGTCTTCACAGCTGAGGACTGGAATGCTCCAGAGGCATGTTTACTCACATGGCTGATAGTTAAACTGGAACTACAGCTAAGCATCCACACCCAATCGTGCTCTTCATGGACCCTGAGCTTCCTCTTAGTACTGCTACTGAATTCAGGGCAGTCGGATTTACAAGGCAAGGCTCAAATGCCTTCTGTTTCAGTAAGCAAGGTTTCGTATTTTGTGGTCTAGCTCCCAAAGTCACACAACAACAGCACTTCTAGTGTGTATGTGTGTGTGTGTGTACGCCTCAAACTCAGAGATCCGCCTGTCTCTGCCTCCAAAGAATTGGAATTAAAGGTAAGCGTCATCACGCCAGCTTTTTTTTTTTTTTTTTTAAACTGTGGGGCTATAAAATGTCCCAGAGGATCCTGGCTATCTAGATTCGAAGGCAGTATCTCACTTTGCTTTTCACTGCTTTGACAAACACCATGACCAAAGCAACTCCTCCGGGGAGGAGAGGGTTAACTTCAGGTCCCAGGTTCGAGTCCACTGTCTAGGGAAACTAAGTCAGGAGGAACTCAAGCAGAAACGTGGGGGTAAAACCTGCAGCCGAGGCCGTGAAGACGTGCTGCTTGGTGGTTTGCTCGGCTTGTTCTTTATTTTCACAGTTGAAGAACAGCTTTTATCGATGACAAGCAAACAGATATACAGCAGGCACCCAGGATAAAAAAGAACCCACACAAAGCTGACGGGGGACTTGGGAAGCTGAAAAACTGAGTGTCTTCTTCAGGACTGGGCTTCAGTCTCTGAAAGGCCTTCCTTCCCTAATTTTGGGCTGGCAGGTTGGAAGAAAGACTCGTGGCTGATTGGCCCACAGCTGCTGTGTAAACCTATCCTGATGTGGCCTTGAGCCTGTCCACCCAGTCCATTAGCGGAGGCCCACTGGCAGCAGCAAAGCCCACAAGGCCTTTGTTTTAAGCTGCTATGCTTTAGTCTCAGGTCAGGAGGGTGAGGAAGAAGCTGGCCATCTGGAAAGTTCAACATCTTTATAACCTAGTCATGGCCCTTCTCCCTATCTGCTTGCCTACCAGGGAATCTGCCTCCTCCCCTCCTCCCTTCGAAGGTCACCCTAAGGGCTGTTAGGGGCCTGGGGCACAGACTGCTCCTACCTGATTGGAGCTGAAAAAAGAGGTGAGAAGTGAGGGGCAACAGTCAGAGGGCCTCAGAAAAAGGTTATTCTAAGGGGTCACGATAACCAACTTAACCAACAGCAACGATCCAGTACATACAACAGTCACTTGGTGATAGTGTATATTCTTGACGTGCGCTGTGGGGGATGTTGCATCAGCAAAAGATGCCTCCGCCCATCTGTCCCAGATGCAATGTTCAGTGAAGTGGACAATAACCCGAGTGAAATCCAGATTCTATTTGCCGAAATCACAACCAGACAGTAGCATCTAAATGACAACCTTGATGAGTTGGTGGTCCTCAAAAGGAATCCTGGACAAGGTCTCAAAAACGCGGTACCATCCAGGGGTCTTGACTGGGTTGTTTTTTTGTTTTTTTTTTCTGCCAGTTAAAGCATTAAAAGGCAGGAAAAATCGTGAGCGTGACTGTGATTGGCAGCAGTGGAGAAATCTGGAACACAGCAAACAGGAGCAGACAGAATCAGCAGCTGAAGAAAGGCTTTTATTGAGGGTGAGGAAACACACACAAACAGCAGGCACACAATTAACAAAAACTAACCAGCACACGAGGCTAACAAAAAAAAAGTGGGGTGAATGGAAACTAACAAGAATCCATATTAAATGGTGAGGCCAGCCATCTTGTGAAGAGATAATCATATAAGAGATGGTCACTTATAGAGATTGATGCTGATAAGGATATTGTTGAAAATGTCTTAGAAGTTTTAATGTTATAAAAAAGTGTTATAATGATATATCCCTAGGGAATAATTTTTAAAAGTAAACTAAGACAGTTAAGGACTAAAAACAAACAACCCAAACCCTGACAGTTGTGTTTTCGACAAAATCAAGGGGGAAGGGGCCCTTGCCTGGCTGTTGCCCCTATTTTAGTACTCTGTTTGTTTGTTTGTTTTTGAGACAGGGTTTCTCTGTGTAGCTTTGAGCCTTTCCTGGAACTTGCTTTGTAGACCAGGCTGGCCTCAAACTCACAAAGATCCGCCTGGCTCTGCCTCCTGAGTGCTCGGTTTAAAGGCGTGCACCATCACCACCCGGCCTATTTTAGTACTCTTAGCCATTATGTGTTTATGGTTTTTTTTTTTTTTTTTTTTTTAGTGGTGCCTTAAACTAACACAGCTTTGATAACATCATCCCTATAGCTCTCTCTCTCTTTCTCTCTCTCATCTGTTTTTCAAGACAGAGTTTCTCTGTGTAGCCCCGGCTGTCCTGGAACTTGCTCTGTAGACCAGGCTGGCCTTGAACTCAGAGATCTGCCTAAAAGCATGCACCACCACTGCCTGTCTTTTTTTTTTTTTTTTGATGTCTTTTTCTCATACCCATCAAAGCATCTTCTGATTGAAATGCCGTTCTCAAGGAAACTTCCCTATTGGGAAGAGGGTGTACAATGACATTGGCAAACACAGAATGGTTATTTGATCGGGGTGTTATTTTTTTTCAATATACAAGAACTTAATGTTTTGATTCACCAAGCAGCCACACATGCACCTTTTCCCTTGGAAAGAAGCATCAGCTCTCAGGCTGATGGAGACCAGATCAAAAGTGCAGACATCCTGCTTCAGCAGCTTTCTACCTCTCAAATCGTCCTAAACACAATAGAGAGGTTAGTGGTGACTGTCCCCCTTTCCACTAATGGAAGTGCACACACATACACACAGACAAATCAACTCAAGCTTCCATGACCCATGTTGTTCCTGTGGCAATTAACTGTACACTATTGGTAACTTCTGTCTTCCACGCCTGTTTTCTCTCTTCTTTATCACATCCTCTCCCCATTATTCCCTTCTTTTGGTTAAATGTACTTTAAGCAATATATTGGATTTAATTTCGTTCTGTAGCTTGGGCTTCTCAAAGATAATTTAACTCTCTTCTCCCAATTGTTTTCTTTTCCTTCCTTCCTTCCTTCCTTCCTTCCTTCCTTCTTTCCTTCCTTCCTTCCTTCCTTTTCTTTCTTTTTTTATATAGTTTGTGGAGAAACCTTGGACCAGAGTCTACAAAATATTTTGAATAGTTTTCTTTGAAATGAAAAATAGTTTTGATGCTTATAATGTCTAGACTGCTATGTGCTTTTCTCAGGCCCTAGTGCATGGAAGGAGCCGTTGATACTAAATGAATGAAACTAGGCAACAAACGCGCCGAAAACCAGGTTCTAGATTTTCATTTATACTCACGTCCACTGACCAAGTCCTTTAAGGACAGTACACAAGCCCCAGACTGAGAATTTAGCTGCTCCACGACGTATTTTTATGAAATTTGGCTTGGCTGATGTTTCAACCTTAG